>NC_056747.1:299381572-299576572 GCF_019279795.1 Protopterus annectens
AACTGTTAACATTAAACTGTCATACACTGATGCCATAAAAGATTGCTACCAAAGCCTCATGGAACTCCTAAAAGTAGGCTTCATCCACCCCCCCAAAGGCATTTACTACAGGCACCCCTTCATCAACATGTCACCAACAAAATAACACTCCAGTGTATAACAAGAATCTGGAAACATCCTAGTAATTGGTTACTAGAGAAGAAAAACAATTGGCCAGTGTGTGCCTGCCATAAAGCCCAACAGCCTTGGGTCAATAAACTACTGGCCAGCTGATATATAGCTGCCCAGTGTGTGGATTAACTGGGATAGCTCTGTTGAAAAAAACTGGATGTAAAGCCAATCAACCTATCATACATAAGCTAAGGATTGCTACTCTCAATATAGGTTCACTGGCAGGATGGAGCTTGGAAGCGGATGCCATGATAGTAAGAAGGAAGCTTGACATCCTCTGTATCCAGGAGGTAAGATGAAAGAGCAGTGCCACTAAAACCACTTGTCTTGGGATCTAGAGTTGTCTACTTAGGAAGAGGAAAGACAAGGAATGGTGTGGGAGTTGTGGTGAGGGAAAAGCTTCAGGAGAAAGGTAGGGAGGCTTCAGAAGACAGGGAGGGATGTCATCAGAATTAATGACAGACTCATGGCAGACTCCACTGTAAGTGTAGGAAAGTATTCATAATATCAGCCTATGCCTCACAGCAGGGTTATGACAGCAAGGAGGAGAGTGCATTCAGGCAGCAGCTGCAAGACCCACTAGATAAAGCAGGACAGCATGAGTTGGTTTTGATAATGGTGGACCTGAATGCACATATCAGGAGAGATAGAATACATTGGTGGAACAAATGGAATAAAGAAGAGAGGGCATGTTATTGTCTTGTCTGGCAAATGGCTTGATGGTGACCAAAACATGGTTCAACAAGAGACAGTCACAAGATCACATGCAAGAGTTGTCAACATGCAACTCAGGTAGACTTTCTCCTGGTAAGCACAAGGCACTGTGGTAGAATCAGTAATTGTACAGTCATCCCACAGCATAAACCACTGGTTGCCACAATCAGCTGCAAGCAATGATCTGAGAAGGCTCTCAGATCAATAAAGACTAGGCTGAAGACCTGGAAGCTCACTTGAGAGAAAGAAGAGGAAGTAAGTGGAGTTGAAGAATAATTGCAGTACCTCAAAACAGCATATGTGAGGACTGTAGAACAGATAGGCAGCCAAGCCAGGTGTGTAGATAAAGTACATAAGGAGACCTGGGGGTGAAATGCAGAAGTCCAGGAAGTCATCAAAAGAGAGAAGGAGTGTAAGAAAATGTGAGAGACAGAAAAGATGGCCAAAGAGACAATACGGTTAACTAACAAAGAAGCTTAGACAGCAGTTGCAGTAATGAAGAACAAGGCATCAGAGGCACTCTACCAGCTTCTGGAAAGAAACTCAGTAGAAGGCACAAAGAAATTCTATTAGATTGCAAGGTAAGACAGAAAGATAAAGAAGATAGTCCTCAGATAACTTTTATAAGGGATGTCAGCAACACCCTGTTCACCAGTCCACAGGACATGAAAGGCGGATGGAAGGAGTACTTTCAGCAGCTTCTGAATGAGAAAATCCCACAGAAGCTGTACTGCCCCAGACACAGCTTACAGTGAAAGAAGAGGAACATACACTTGGAGAAGTAAGGACAGCATTAAGGAAAATGAAGTCAGGAAAGGCTGCAGGCTCAGATGAGGTCACAGTACAAATGATCATGACTTTGGGTGAATTATGGGAGAAATGACTCCTGTGGGTAATCATAGCAGAATGAAGAGAATAGTATATCCCAGATGACTGGAGAATAAGCGTACTAGTGCCAGTATATAAGAACAAAGGAGGCATTCACAGCTGCGGGCAGTATAGCTGTATCAGACTCCTGTCGCACTGCATCAAAGTTCTGGACAGGGTTATTGATAAACAAATGTGCAGAGGAGTATAAAGTAGGATGGCAGATGAACAATTTGGATTCAGATCAGGATACAGCACAACCAATCCAATGTTTGCAGTGAGATAAGTAGTTCAGAAGAAGCTAGATATGAAGAAAGAGTCCAACAGGACATTCCTATGCTTGGAGAAAGCATATGACAAGACCCCAAGAAAGATGATTTGGGCAATCCTATGATAGTTCAAAATCCCAGAAACATTGGTAGAAGTAGTGCAGGCTATGTACAAGGACCCAATGACACACGTATTAATAGTATTTGGACTCACAGAGGGGCTCCCAGTGAAAGTGGGTGTGCATCAGGGTTCATCTGTTAGCCCATTTCTGCTCATGCTGGTGATAGACTACATTAGCAAACAGGTCAGATGGGACACCAAGAAAGATGCTGTATGCAGACAAATGACTTTACAGGCAGAATCTGAATAAGAACGTCAGCAAAAGATAGGAGAATGGAATGTGAAACTAAAGACACATGGGATGAAACCGAGTACAGATAAAACAGTTGTAAAGGCAGCAAATGGGTGAATCAGAACAAGCTGAGAGTTGAGACAGAAGGGAAATAGTGGGACATGTTATTCGTTTCAAGTACCTAGGAAAGATGGTTGAGGAGAAGGGAAGTCTGAATGAAGATGTCAAAGCTAGAATCAGTGGGACTGTAGCCAACTGGCACAGAGTGTCAGGTGCAGTGTATGCAGGAATGTGAAAGAAAGTGAAAAGTAAGATGTACAAAATAGTTGTGCAACCAGTGCTAATGCATGGTACAGAATCCTGGCAGTAAAGGCAGAGCAACTGAGGAACCTAGAGGTGATGGAGAGGAAGTGCCTGAGATGGGTGGTAGGATGCAAACTGTGGGACAAATGAAGAAAAGAGAACATCAAGAGGAGAAGCCAAAGTAGCACCGATTGCAGAAAAGGTAAAAGAGAACAGATTGTGGTGGTCTGGGCACATGTGCAGAATAGAAGAAGAAGACAATCTGCTGATGAATATTTGGGACAGACAGGAAGAAGGCAAGAGGAAACAATAGCGACCAGTAAAGAGCTGGATTGTGTGAGAGAAGATGTGCGACAGTCAGGCATGAATGTCAAAGAAGGCAGGAGAGTGGCACTGAATCGAGAGATAGTGACAGTTGATGTGGCATCCTGTTCCCATATGGAAAATGGGAAAAAGGTGGCTGATTATGCTAATGAAGATGGTCACTCCATTGCAAGACAGACTGAGTCTGTGCTCACTAGGCTGAAGAAGGGCAGAGTTACAGTTAGTTGCATCTTGGGATCTTGGATTGCTGACATATCAAGAGCCCTTAGGTTCCTCTCCACCAGTTAAGTACGACTACGACATAATTATAGTCCAGGCAGGAGTGAATGATTTGTCAAAAAACCCATGATGGACATGCAGAAGGCCTAACTGGAATTTACTATACTAGTTCCAATCAAGGGTATGTCTCTGGTTTTGAGGATATCTTCTTTTCACCAAGAATGATGACTAAATTCAAGGAAAAAAAATAACTGGATTCAGCAATTGCCCAAGAAACTGGTGTCATTCTCTGGGTGTCCAGTATGTGTCTCCCTGGGATGAGACAATCGACAATACAACATGATTCACAAAAGATGGTCTACACTTCTCATTTAAGGGTTCTGTATTGTGGCCAAAGTCTTTGCTACCCCCTCTCATTGTGCCTTTTTAGGCAGAGTTTATCTAATGAGCAAATCAAATCATAAACTGGGCAATATCATGGTGCACCATCTTAATGCCAGCAGTCTTAATAATAAACTGCCTGATCTGGAGGCACTTTAGCATTTTGAATATGTCCATGTGTGTGTAATCATGAGTCTTGGATATGAGAGTATCCCCTTCATGCCAGGTCATAGATACTATCCCTTCTGAAGTGATCTCCAGAGGCACCCCAATGAACTCTTAGAAAGCCAGCACACACTAGGAAAGTCAGACTTTCAATTCTTAGCTTATCAGTCATTTCCAATGGCTTCACAGTATCATGAACATTTTCTAGCATTCCATGAAAATATCCTTATGAGTAGTGAATCATTAATCCTCAGGGACTTCTACTATGTCTCCATAGATTGGGCTACCATCACTTACAAGGTAGGGTATGCACAATGTTTCTTAGACAAGGTAAATGAAAACTTCTTGAATCAGATTATCCATAATTCTACCAGGGGTAGTTACATTCCAGACCTAGTTCTTAAAATCCCGACTCCAGCATGCTCCCTACTCCAGGTTGGTCCATCATTATTTGAGTCAGACAACCAACTGGTAACCTTTACCCACAGAACATCCACACCTCTTATAACCAAGCCACCTACTTTAGGGACTTCACAAAGGAAAGCCTTCTACAATTGTATGACAAAATCTCAAAATTCACTCATATTAATGCTACAGTGGATCCAGGATATGCAGCCACCTATACCAGGGCTCATTTAGATAAATGCATTGAGAGGGCAGTCCCTACCAAAAACAAATACAGTGGTAAATGTACTAACAAACTGCCCTGGTGGTCAGTAGATATAAACAAACTATACAACAGGGGACAATAACTTAAATTACCTTGTAAGGCCAGAAACCCTCAACACAAAAAGAATATATATATAAAAAAAAATGGTTAGCTTCTGAAGCTAGGGATAGTTATATACAAGTCCTTCTTTAGCTATGTTTGAAAACTCGGAAATAATTCACATTACTGGTTTGAACTTATCTGTAATGGTACCTTCTATTCCAGTCTTAAAGATATTGTCAACATACCAGCAAATATGTCTGTTTTAAATCTCTCCCCCGAAGCTATCAACCCCACTCAAAACATTCCTGAGTAATCCCCCCACCATCTGAAAAGATCATATCCTTAGAACATTCTCCAAGACCAAGACCACCTCTTCCATGGGTTCCAATAATATACCAAGTTGCTTAATAAACAGTAACAAGCTTGCTGTCTCTGATCCTATCCTTAAGATGTTTGACCGAAGCCTTGACACAGGTAATGTCCCTGGACACTGGTGCACTGTGGTAGTGATGCTCCTCTGTAAAGGAGGCCTCACCACTGATCTTGGAAACTACAATCCTATTAGCCTTACAAATTATATCTGTAAAGCCATGGAGTACATAATTACTGACCTCATAAATTATGATATTAAAAATTTGCTCAGGCTTGATCCACAACAATTTGAATTTGTTATGGCAGGTCATGCCTGCTTAATCATTTGAGCTTCTTTGGAAAGATCATGCAGATGGTGGATAGCGGTCACACTGTCCATACTACTTACCTGGATCTGGCCAAGGAGTTAAACCTAGCCAGTTGAAGTTGAATTTGTTATGGCAGGTCATGCCTGCTTAATCATTTGAGCTTCTTTGAAAAGATCATGCAGATTGTGGATAGCGGTCACACTGTCCATACTACTTACCTGGATCTGGCCAAGGAGTTCAATATCATAACACATGATGGAATTTTGTTTAAGTTTAGGGTCTTAAATACAATTCCACCATGGAACTGTATATTAGCTAATGGCCTTAAATATAGATTCCTATGTGTTAAGATAAATTGCAAACTGGACTAAGGACAGAACGCAAGTTGTCATAGTCAGTAATGCCACAGCAGTAAGGGAAAATGTGACCAGTAACATATCCCAGGGCTCTGTGTTGGCCCCCTACTGTGTGGCATTTATTCCTCTGACCTTAAAACTGACAAGGACCTCTAGTTAACAAAGTCTCTCTATAATTGTAAGCTGGATGTAGCTGTTAAGTCAACAAATAATGCTAATACCCATCAGAAACAATTAACACGTGTTAACTCCTTGTGCACTAAAAAAAGGTTCAACTAAATGTCTAGAAATACAGTATCATCCTCTTGGGAAAACAATAAACTCCTACAACCTACTGCATCAATAACATCCTTTTATCTACCGAGACCCCACTCTGATGGATCTCTTGCATATCCACAAAACAAATAACACCAGTATTACCCATTCTAAAGACTTTAAACCTTGTCTGTGATATAAAAAGTACCTGCTAGAGAGACAGGTATGTATCACAGAGACTACCTCTTCTCTGGAACAGTCTCCATCCATGTGAAGCACAGTTCCTTCCTAACCCAATTAATGTGTAACTTGGACAGTTGGATGGGGAACAGGAAATTCATCCTTGGTTTGGCACATATGTCTAATGGACGCAGGCACCCGCTAAATTGTTCATCTCCCAGGCCCTTGCTAGCAAATGTTTCACCACCCAAACCCCTGCTTACACTTATTAATGGTACCAGAACTTGTCAGAGATTTGGGATGCATGGCTAGGCTTAAAAAGGCACTTGTGGTCATTAGCCTAGTAAGCACTTATGAATGTATGAGACATTGATCAGAGATTTGGGCACCTAGGTCAATAGCTTCCTCTTCTTTGATCATCATATAAAAAACATTGTTAGAAAATCCTTCTATATCTCACAACATCTCTTCTAAAACCAAAGAAGAAGTTGTCTCCCTATACTTTGCTCTGGTCTGAAGCATTAGAAAATATAACGGACCCTTTGGCATGTATCTCACTAGACATTTGAAAAAAAACTTGAAAATTTGCACTTTCATAATGCAAAGAATCATTTGCCTTAAAACTTTTAGTTATCAGGAGAGGTTATCCCTGTACTCAGTAGTGGAGCTATGGCTGGACGAAATGGACAACTTCCCTGGTTTAAAGCATTAGAGGGTGTGATCTGGTTCACCATCCATCATCCCAATCACTCTTATTGTAATGCAGTAGTAGTAGTAGTAGTGCATTTGCAGTCAAACTTGTGCTGTAGCACTCTGTGCGCATACCTCTCAACCTCTTAGTGCAAAAAATCTGGACAAAGCCTTACAGAAAGCTGGAACAAAGGCCCAAAAATAAGTCTGGATTTTAAATATTGCTCTTATAAACTTAGAAAGTTGCTCGAATAACATGAGTTGTCTTAGTGTGCATTTTTCTGAAGGATATGAAGTTGGAAACACAATGTATATCATTATTTAGTGACTTCAGTCCTCAGATCATCCCAGTCATTTGCTAAAAAATTACACATTTTATGAGGAACAGATCAAAAATATGAGGCAAAAATCTGGACATTCTGCAAAAATCTGTACAGTAGAGAGGTATGTTTGAGTGGTCTAACTATAGTAACTGCTTGTTTCATTGTAGCAAGCAGGTTGCTACAGACTAAAATATAAAATAAATAAACTTTTTTCTAAAATAAATTCTGAGATCAGTTCAGTAGTGTTCTGTGCAGGGTATAAATTGTAGCAACTGTTTGTTACAGTTTAAATGTAAACAATCTTTATTTTAACTTAAATCTGAGCATTATAATGTTCCATGTATGGTATAAACTGACTGTAGCAACTGTTTGCTACATTTGTAGCAAGCAGATTGCTCTGAGTTTAAAGAAAAAATATTTTTATTTATTTAGTTAGTTTCATTTTTCTGTTATAATGCGTGGGAAAGGGACAGGGCACTGGTTGAACCAACTACACTTCTACCTGTACTGTCGTATAGGCTCTTGAGGGGTGGCATGTGCTTTGCTTACCGTGCCCTCGGGTATCCTACTTTTTGTGACCTCCTTTTTGTTGATAAGGCAAGTAATGTTAGCAGTACTAGAACAAGAGATCTCAATTTCCGTCAGGAAATAATAAAATTAAAAGGAGGGCTAGATTAATCACTTTGTGCCTCCCCTTGCTCTTGGATAGGCTCCTCTTACACCTCACACTGTGTGATTCCCTGCTGACCTTCAAACATAGCTTAGTTAATTGAATGGGTGCTTAAAATACACTCCAGGACTTACAGACCTTGCCTTTCTTGAAAAGGGCAGCAAAGCCTCAGGATAGCCATTGTCTAGGCATGCATGGCATCTGGTCAAATAACCTTGCATTTGCTATGCTTCCTGTCCTTCTGTTCTCTGCCATTCTCCCCTATCATTTCACACCCTTCCTATGTACTTCTATTGCTTTCTCCTCTCAGTTCTCACTCTACTCATTTTGACCCTAGATTGTCGGCTGGTTTAAAAAATAGCTATCCAAAAGATCCCAATTTGTAGACACTGTTGATACTCTCTGAATGTAAATTTTTAACTAGTGGAGTGGCAAAAGGATCATTTTTAGCCTTCTCCTGATAGGCATTTTTTGCAGATAACCAAGCCAACATCCCAGAAGTGTAGTTGACCAAATTTGCTAATGACTATAAAGTGGACACTGTTATCAGGTCATTAGCTGATACAAAGCAACTCTAGCAAGGGCTGGAATATGCAAATACATGGTGTATCAAAAATAATCTTAAACTAAATGAAAAAAATGCAGCATACTAGTGTTTGCAGAAATACTATTTCCACATTATATGTTATAAATGGTACTCCTCTTCAGACAGATAGCCTTAAAAGACCTAGGTATGTATCTGGAAAACATTTTCCCTTTGATCATCATATCTTCACCACAGTCAGGAAATCTATCTGTGACCAATTAATTTCCAAGGGAATATCGAAAGATATCACCTCTCCCTTAATGCCAACAAAACTAAGATCCTCCTCTTTCCACCCTCCAAATCCTCACCACTAGACAAACACTCCTTTCGTATTACCAGCCTTTCCAACTCCACTATTGAAATAGTAACCTCCACCAAACTTCTCGGTGTCATAATTGATGACCAGCTGAAATTCAATAATCATATCCAGCTAAACATCAAAAAAACACACATAAAACTTGGCTTATTGTACAGAAATAACCACTTTCTGTCTCCTTCCACTAGGCTAACCCTTGCCTCTACTTACCTCCTTCCCTCTCTACTTTATGGCGCTCCTCTGCTCACTAATATTTCATCCAGTCTCATCTCCAAACTGGAACAATGCTACAATAAAATATCCAAATTTGCTACCAATGCCAAGTCTATCACTCATCACTGCTCCTCCCTCCACTCTCTAAATTGGCTTGAACTCTCTAATCAACTTACCTTTCTCCAACTCTCCATTGCCTATAAACTACTGTTCCATCCAACCAACTGTCCTGCTCTGTCAAATATTCTTCTACCCTATAACCCCCCCTAGACCCCTTAGATCTTCTCACCAAAACCTGATCACTGTACAAAAACCTAAGCACCCAGCTGGCCAAATGCTTTTATCCTTCAAACTTGCTAAAAATTGGAATGCCCTACCCACCTCTCTAAGATCCTGCAACAACCTAGATAACTTCAAAGGCCTACTTCATTCTCACCTCTATCTTAATAAAATTTGCAACTGCACTCTTCAACCTACACCTATCAAATCATCCTCCTCCTTCTCTCCTGGCTAATCCCCATTCTCAATTAAACTCTCTTTCACCTCTCCTAAAATTCTAGCTGTATAAGCTACTCATCTATTATCTTTACTAGATGAATTAGTTACTAAGTAACCCTAGGCTGATCATCTTTTTCTCCTCTTCTCTTCTATATTCCTAATTGCATGTGCAACTAAAGTTATTTCCTCCTGCTTTCTTCATCCCAGAATATTTTACTTTACTTTTCTTTTGTGCTGAAACCTAACTAAATCTGTTAATAGTCTGCTATGTTTTGCCATTCGGACATTACTATTGTAGACTGTTCGTAAAATCCTGTTAATCATTGTAAATTATTGTACTACTGTAGACTGTTCTTAAAATCCTGTTTAATCTTTGTAAATTATTTTTTGTCTTAACTCTTTTGTAATAAATACTGTTGTTTTTGTGGAGCTTTTTTCCCTGGGCCTCCATTGAAAACGGGCCCCAAAGCCCAGTGGACCTCCCCGGTAATCAAACTGAAATAAATAAATAAATAAATAAATAAATAAATAAACTTACATACATCTCTACCTCTTAGATCAAATAATCTGGAAAAAACATAATTAATGGGGGTCAAGGGCCCAAAAATAGACACTTTTTAAATATTGCTCTTACAAACTTAGAAACTTAATTGAGTAACAGGTTTTGCATCAGCATGAATTTTCTGAAGGGCATGAAGTTTGAAACTCAAATGTGTGTCTTCATTGGCTGACTTCAACCCTCGATGATTTACCAATGATCTCCCCAAAAACCACAATTTTATGAGAAACAGACCATAAATATGAGGCAAAAATATGAACATTTGGCAAAAATCTGTACAGTTGAGAGATACGTTAACCTATCACTCTACTCTTCCCTTAACAGACCTATCATTGAATAGAGTGGACCATTTGAGATGTGCAAATCCAAGCATATTGCTCAACTGAAAAGGCCCCAAAGATTTCTACCCAGTAAAATTAAACCTCTTAAATCCTCCAACTACCTTGATAAACTAGGATGACTCCCCTATGTTAATTAGCCTACAGATAGCTGTGGGATGACCTGTGTCTTGCTTTTTGAGGCATGAAAGATCCAGTCCTGTTTGACCTAATTTCTTTATAAAATAAGTGGTTCTTTAAATACCCACACTAAAGACTTAAATCTACACCAACAAGTAAACAAGACTCCCTGGAGAGATAGGTTCCTAACACAATACATGTGCAGCCTGTGGAATAAGTTACCTCTACTTTAGCTACCTTTAAGGCTTGTATTGATGACTGCATGGGTAGACATAAATTTACACCAGGGTTGTCATGTATGCCCTTGCTCGATTTGTGAGGCGAGTACTATTAAGTGCTTGAAAAGGGTGGCAAGGACTTTTAAGTTTGTTTGGTTAAATATATACATAGTTATGCATCTTATAGTCCCTGTGATTGCTTGTCTAGTATAGTCCTATGTTCCTTCTAACCAGTCCACTTTCCATTTCTAGCTCAGATATTCTACCATGAATCTCTCCATTTTCCTGCAGACCACCTATCTCCTGCCACCTCTTAAGCTCCCTGATCTAAACAGCTGACCCACATTCTGAGCACCACATAAATATTTCTTCCACAGAGTTGGACAGCATATGCCACATCTTTCCTCTCCCATTCTTGGATCCTTTACCTTTTCATTTATTTATTTGTCTGTTTCTGTAGCTGTATCTTAACCTTGATTGCTTTCTGTTTCAGGTTTTAGAGTTTACCTGTTAAGCAAATGTTATGCAAGTGACCGGCTGACAGATGATTAAGAGTACAGGAGAGACAATGATCATTTACTTTGCCTTAAAATGTGTTACTTGGGGACAAAAGATCAACTATGCCTTCCCAGGTACTTATCTCCATCCATTGTCTACATAAAATTTACTCCTCAGGTAGAGTTTATTTATTTATTTAATTAATTAATTTATTTTAAGATTGACAGTACTTGTCTTACAACAATTAAAACTCAATCTCTTTAGCCAGTTTCTGAGGTGAACTGATTGCATTGCTGATGAGAATATCAAGTAATCTCCATGGTATCCCCAAAGTCTCAAAACAACCCATTAAAGTGTAGTGGGTCTAAAAACAAAACAGTGTAAGAAACTTCTCTGTGTGGAAGATTTTCAGTCCATATATTTCTAGTTAATCACTGTATATTAATCACATCAGACAATAGTAGCGAACGTAAACTCATCAAGTCAAAAAGTAATAATAGAAAATATATAATTC
Source organism: Protopterus annectens (assembly GCF_019279795.1). NCBI lineage: Eukaryota > Metazoa > Chordata > Ceratodontiformes > Protopteridae > Protopterus > Protopterus annectens. The sequence continues at coordinate 299,393,065 of NC_056747.1, forward strand.
TACAGCAATACTAAGTATTCGAAAGTAATCCAAGCAAGGCAGGCAGTCTGTTTCCAGTCGAAAATCCTTTATTAAGTACACAGACAAGTGATCCAAGTAAAACAAAAATAGAGTAATAATTTCCTCACAAGCTTTCTAAATATATATATATATATATATATATATATATACTTTTTATCAGGCATGGGAGTGGTTTATTGTGCTGTAAAACAAAGTGTTATTGGTACACATGTTAAATTCACATCCCTTCCCCCATCAGTGTGACATTCGAGCTGGTCCTGCCCTACCTAGTAGCTGTCATAATAATATATAGCCCTAACGTACTTTAATGGTACATCTTATTTAACCAAATTATTAAGTAGATTATTAAGTCTGTGATTTTATACAAAGCAATATACTACATGGCTGGAAATATATCAACCTTAGTTCATTTTGCGATCAAAAATTATATATAAATATATACATATACATTTTGCATGTAAAAATCAGTTTCTATTTTCATAACCTATTGTTAACAAAGATCGCTTTCATCCTTCTAGACTTCTTCAGGTCTGTATACAAGAACCCTAAAAACCTATATAATTGTATAATTAGTTAGTATTGTTATTACCATCATTCTGAATAAAGTGGAAAAAAGAACCAGAAAAAAAAAAAAAAAAAAATATATATATATATATATATATATATATGTATGATGATGGAAAAATATACATTTAAATTTCAAATGATTTAAAATGGTATTTAAAACCAATTTGTAGAAAAAATAAAATAAAATACAATTAGTCATGTAAACAATGTGGCAATTTTTTTAAGTTCCAGTGCACTTTTAATTGAACACAGCCATTTACCTTGATTACTTGCTGAAACCTCTAGCAGAAAAGAATAAGTCATACATAAGAGATTCAATGGATTTTTTGAAGAAAATAAAAACATTACAGTGGAAGCTGACAGTATTTTGGTAACTATTGATGTGGAATCCTTGTACACAGTGCTCCCTCACAATTACTGTATAACAGTAGCTATGGAGTCTTTTAAGAAACATAATCAGGGTATACAGGCACAACTGCAAAGGTTAAGCAAGCTCATTAATCTTGTACTGGACTTCAATTTCTTTACTTTCAATGGCAAACACTACAAACAAAAAACTGGTATAGCAATGGGGGCTGCCATGGCTCCCAGCATAGCTAACATAGCCCTGGGCAAATGGGAGGAGGACTTTGTGTTAAACAACACAGACTACATGCAGCATATCATATGCTATTTACGTTTTATTGACAATGTCTTTATTGTGTGGGAAGGTGACACCTTGCAGCTTGGAGATTTTATCACTTACCTCAATCAAACAACCCCTTTCCTGAAGTTTACCTCTTCCCATAGCTGTACTTCAACAACTTTCTTAGATATGCAGATTTCCAAGGACACCAACAATAACAGAATCACCACTGATCTATTCAGAAAACCAACGAGGGTTAACTTATTACTCCACAGTAAAAGTCTACATCCTACAAAAACCAAGTATAATGTAGTGAAATCCCAAGGCTATAGATTAGCTCGAATTACCACAGAGATGGAACCATTTTTGAGAAGCCTGAACAACTTGAATGATTTTCTAGTGAGAGGCTATGAAAGTCAGATGTTAAAAAACATCCTGGAACCCATTATAGCACTGAAAAGGACTGAAGCACCTTCACTCAACCTCCCCAGTAGAAAAATGTTAAGTAATCCCACAGAGAATAACAAATGCAAAAATAGCTGCATCCTGACATACACTTTGGATTATCACAGTATCAAAAATATTATTGAAGAAAACTGGGACATTGTCACAGGAAACCCTTTTCTGATTAACATCTTAGGTGAAGCCCCATCATTTGTTTATAGGAAGGCCAGGAATATTAGAAGTTTTGTTGAATTTAAACCTAGACCATGTGAGAAAAGCACTAAAGGATGTGAAACTAATTGTACATTTTGTATATTTATACAGCAAGTTTTTATTGCCCTTATTTAAAGAAGATCATTAAAACCAGTGCAGGGGTGACTGTAACACTAAAAAAGTAATTTACAGGGCACAGTGCAATGAATGTGATGTATTCTATGTGGGCAAGACTGTAAATAAACTCAAGCGAAGGATTTCATGTCATCTGTCAGAAATCCGCTCTGGATGTAAAAATAATGCACTAGCCAAACACCTTTCTCTTCATAAAAGACACACAGGTTTTAAGTTCCAGATCCTGGATCGCATAGACATGGGTGATCTTGAAGGAGACATCCCGAATATTCTGGAGAAACATGAACTCATGTGGCAGTTAAAGCTGAACTCTTTTAGAAAGCCTGGACTAAACTACTACTGTTCAATTAAAAGTGCACTGGGACTTAGAAAATTGCCACATTGTTTACATGACTAATTGTATTTTATTTTTTTTTCTACAAATTGGTTTTAAATACCATTTTAAATCATTTGAAATTTAAGTGTATATTTTTTTTCCATCATCATACATATATATATATATATATTTTTTTATTTTTATTTTTTTTTTCTGGTTCTTTTTTCCACTTTATTCAAAATGATGGTAATAACAATACTAATTATACAATTATATAGGTTTTTAGGGTTCTTGTACACAGACCTGAAGAAGTCTAGAAGGACGAAAGTGATCTTTGTTAACAATAGGTTATGAAAATAGAAACTGATTTTTACATGAAAAATGTATATGTATATATTTATATATAATTTTTGATCGCAAAATGAACTAAGGTTGATATGTTTCCAGCCATGTAGTATATTGCCTTGTATAAAATGATAGACTTAATAATCTACTTAATAATTTGGTTAAATAAGATGTACCATTAAAGTACGTTAGGGCTATATATTATTATGACAGCTACTAGGTAGGGCAGGACCAGCTCGAATGTCACACTGATGGGGGAAGGGATGTGAATTTAACATGTGTACCAATAACACTTTGTTTTACAGTACAATAAACCACTCCCATGCCTGATAAAAAGTATATATATAGTTAGAAAGCTTGTGAGGAAATTATTACTCTATTTTTGTTTTACTTGGATCGCTTGTCTGTGTACTTAATAAAGGATTTTCGACTGGAAACAGACTGCCTGCCTTGCTTGGATTACTTTCGAATACTTAGTAATGCTGTAGAATTATATATTTTCTATTATTACTTTTTGACTTGACGAGTTTACTTTCGCTACTTCTACTACTATTGTCTGATCTGATTAATATGCAGTGATTAACTAGAAATATATGGACTGAAAATCTTCCACACAGAGAAGTTTCTTACACTGTTTTGCTGATGAGAATATCCATACATTCAGGTCTTTTGGTATTTTTTTCCGTTTTTTTCCTTCATCATGTGTACAGTGGCATCATGATGGGGACAGATACACTTCAGTCCACTCCTCCTTCTTAATATCCATCTATTTGTCTATATATATATATATATATATATATATATATATATATATATATAGAGAGAGAGAGAGAGAGAGATACTTAGATATCTAAAATTCAAGACCTTATTGTCATTCAACTACCCTGCACTCAGCCTATGTCAGCAGTGTGGTTAACACTTCTGTGGACTGCTCCTATAAAAAGAAATATGGCCATTAACCAATGAATTACTAGACTCTCAACATATTAACCTCAGGTTATCATTAATAAGATCAGAGTATTAAGTATGTACTATGGCTGACATTAAGACCAACAAAGTTACAGTCTTGATGCTTTTTAAAATTTCTAGTGCTTTGATAGAAAACGTAAAGAAACATTGCTTCTTTTGCCTAAGTCACAAGAACAGCTTATTCTGTGGTCTTGAGTGATTTATTCCAGTTTTGTACGCTCGGATTATTTTATTAGTTTAGTAGTTGATTGTGAGCTGTCTTTTTTCCTTTTGATATTAAAAAGCACTGAGTATATTTCACTAGAAAAGACAGTTTTTTAATAAATAAGTAAATTAACAGCCAAAATAGGCACAATTACATATGCAGAACTTATCCAAACTAGTGTTATTAAAATATTCATAAGCATTTCTAAGATTCACTTATTCAGAATGCAATTATTTTATTTTTAGCTATTTTATTTTCTGAATATTCATTTTTGAAATTTCATAGCCCTCTGTTTCACAAACTAGCCAAAAAAGTCTTACTGTTTAAATTACAGTGTGTGCCTTTCTTCACACTTACTTCTCAATCTGCAAAGAACCATGAATAAGAGCAACAACCCACAAGGCAAACAGACATTTCTGCCATTCCAAACCCTCGCTTCTACAGACTATCAAAATGGAATCCAATTGTTTGAAGTAAGCAGATCTGTACATTGTCTGTTCCTCAAGATGGGAAGAACCTGACTAGGGCTTTAGTGAATCAGTGCTATGAAATAAGTTACCTGTATATATATCTCTAGGATTCACTGCCTCAAGGTGTGCTAAGAAATGTGTTGAGGACTCTCTCCCCCTCCCTGCAGCACATCCCACTCATCCTGGTCCTGCTGCAGGTAGCAGGTAGGTTGCATTCCAGTGAAAGCTGCATCTGCTCAATCTGTATGAGTAACACATACTAGCTTACATTTTCCCCATCTTTGCACTACTGTGAGATGTTTTTGTTTCTCTGCAGCATGCTTTTTCCCCTCTGCAGATATTTAATTATGTGAAGTGACATACTGTTTGCAGTATTCTGAATAATTACCATGCTGCTGATGCCTGACAATGCTGTGATAGACATCTTCAAACACAGACTCAACTATGCTACAGCAGACCGAGCTGCAAGTTACCAAACTATTATTTTAAAGTAAGTGAAGTCTTTATACCGAGTGAATTTCATACTAAGATTGATGGTGCAACCTAATGAGTGATAATGTTGTTTTAAACATGCTTCTTCATTTTGAATGGAGTTTTATTTGCAAGGATTGGTAGTGCATCCTTATCTGTGTCATTGATGACCTGGCTTTTCTATTTACTGAAGAGAAAGAACAGACATAAGTCAGTCCACTGTCATGTACTTACTGGACTATCAGTGTATCTCCTCCCCAACATAACTGGTAGCAGCTAGAAGCCAAAACTCAGTAAAACCATTCTGCATTGTAACATAAATTAGTCCCCATCAGTGCTAGCTCATTATTCATATATTGTTGCTTTAACAGTCCCAAGAAGTAACATTTATTACCTTTAACCAGATTCACACCATCACTAACAATGTGTTGAGACTATTGGATGCAGAACCTGTTTCCAGGCTACTCTATAAAGTTTTAATCTCCTCTTGCATAACCCTTTGCTTTTCTCACCCTTCAAGCTAACACCATTATAGTGAAGCACACTATTTAGGCATTCATTAGTCGGCAGGTTCACTTGCTTCATATAGGAAGCTGGTGGCCATTTTATCGCTAAACTTTGAATCGGCAGTGGTGTTGCTAACTTATTCCCCTACCTATGTGTCCAGCCATTGTTCACATTTACACTGTTGACACTTATTTGCTTTCACAGTGGCATAGATCATACCTGTGAGTGCTAGTGGCTGTTTTTACAACCACATGCTGACATTGTTTGCCCTGCCTGCATCTTAATCTATATGGTGCTACTAAGTACAAGTATTGTAGTGGTTACTAGTAATAACTATTTCCCCAGCCTGCATGTTAACCTAATTAAATTACTTTTATATACTACAAATAAGACAAGTATTGTAGATAAAATCTGCAGTTTTGCCTCCTACCGCTGACTTTATACTTTGCTTATTTATTTTAATAGCTACGCAATGCCCCTTCTTTTAAATTTGTCACTCCACTGACTCCAAGGAATCATAGATAACAGCATCAACCTACTAGCTGGGCTGCTGTTTCTGTTTTGCCAAGGTCTCTTTTCTAGAGATCTACAAAATGAGTCTAGCTGTTTAAAGTAAAGAGATCTCTGTATACTGTATACTGTCTGTTCCTCTAGCAGGGAAGAACTGGACAGGGCTTTAGTGCATCTGTATATATTTGTAAATATGCTGCCTCTGGGTATCATAGGAGATATATTCTGTGATCCCCTGAAACATTTCTTCTTGGAACTACTTATGTAGTAGGTAGGTCGCTTTCCAAAGAATTCTACATCTACACAGTGTGTAAGGATCAACAGACATTGGAGTATCTCTTAACAACACCATGTTCCAAATAAACCAATGGAGAAAGCAAGGAATACACCCTTGGACTCTGTTTTAATACTGCTTTTAAAAAAGTGTAGTTGAACAGATTGCCAAAATATATATATATATATATATATATATATATATATATATATATATATATATATATATATATATATACTCTGAGGTTTGATATGCCCCGCTCCATGCAGTCATGTTAAGGGAATTTATGCTCTGCTCCTCCATTCTGCTCCTATTCCAACCCACCGCCTACATCATTTCCTCTATATTTTCTAGACCCAACCTTGTAATGTCTAAATGTTCTAAGATTTATCTAATAATCCACAACCTATTAGAAGCTTAGTATGTCCCCACCATTTTGCAAGCTATCCCATCTGAGACCTTTTCCACTTTACCCACCTTTTACATCCTTAATCCCTTCCCAGCTCATTGTTGCCTTTCTGCCACTCCAAACATCTTTCTTTTAATAGCTCCTACTTCTCACATGAAGGGAAAGCCTATAAAGCACTTCATACAGTCTAATATCTTACCACAGGGCACTCCTTTTCCCTCTGCTGTCTCTACAGCTGACCAACACATTCATGGCTAACCGTAACTCACACTCCTAGTTTTATTGCTAGTTTTCTCATATTTATTGTACCTCTTTTATAATGCTTACTTACCACTAAACTCACCTCATTTCTAGTACAATCAGAATAGATGTACCATTATGGTGCCCTTCAGTTATGGCACACTCCTTTCCACTTAGTGGGTTTGCATATAGTTATATAGTTAAACTTCTTAATTGCAGTTCCCGTGCTCACAAACCTTGTATGACCATGAAAATAATCATCATAATCTTCATTTTCTTCTTAATACAAGCAGGTGATATGGAATTAGTTTAGCCCAAACAATTTAAACAGACTGACTGCTATTGTAGGTCCAAGAAAAATCAATCAAATGCCTACATGAACATGTAGTATAGCCAAAAATGACCCCAACTGAAGCATGGATCCATACAGACAGCATAAGAATAATAAATATTACAGAATCATGGATTGAAGGAAAAGTCCGCCCTCTCCTACAGTTTAGCACAATCCTTAGGATCCTTTTCTACCTTTAATAAGGTGCTAGTATGGTTTAGTTACCAGAAACCTGCTTGTAATTTATACAACTTTAATTTCCTTGCCTTGGAATCAATGAAAGTGTGACCCACACATTTTGTTTTTAATTCTCACATGATTTGTCAGAAGCATCTGTTCCTGCCCGCATGACATACCACAGACATAGGAAAATCTTCTTTCCTGCCAGGTGTTGTCCACATTCTTAAAGAGGCAATCAATCTTGCTGGTGTCTGCAGGTGATGTTAAAAATGTGTTGTGAATCTGTTTTCTACTGTCTGTGTTGCAGAAAGGAAGAGAAATAGTATCAGTGCACATAGTTGATAGGGTTACCACCTGCCCTTCTTTCTTAAGGGCAGTCAGGGCCGGTGCTAGCATTTTGGGGGCCCCTAGCAAGTTTCACGTTGAGTGCCCTACCCAGGAGAATATAAGAGTGACCACATTGTCATCATGTCCCCTTCCCTATCAAGCTCATGCAGCACCATTTAATGATTGCTGTATAGTGTTACTACATTCAGACCATTAAAAAGACTTTAAATGCCAGGGTACACACTGACTGGCATTTAATACCAATGTTACATTATGACAAACCCCTGTACCACAGCAAGGTAGCCACTTACAATGGTGTACACACACACACACACACACACACACACACACACACACACACACACACACACACACACACACACACACACACACACACACACACACATACTGACTGGGGCTGTGCAGTGGTGCAGTGGTTAATGTTGTCACCTCACAGCAAGAGGTTCACGATTCTCAGCTAGGGAGCATTTTGTGCAGAATCTACATATCCTCCCTGCATTTGTGTGGGTTCCCTCCTGGTACTCTGGTTTCTTCCTATATTGCAAAGACATACATCTAGAGCATTTCTCCCCGGGCCTCCATTGAAAATAGGCTCTGTCCTAGTTGGACTTTCCCAGTCAATAAATGTAAATAAATAAATAAAATTTAGTATCAATGTTACATTATGACAAGCCCTTGTACCACAGCAAGTTAGCCACACACACACACACACACACACACACACACACACACACACACACACACACACACACACACACACACACACACACACACACTGAATGGCATTTTGTAGCAATGTTGTTGCACTATGACATATCACTCCACAACACTGACTGTTTTTTGTTCTTTCCCTTGCTGTGTAACTCCCATCTGAACTTTTGTACTGGTTTCCATTTGAAGGTTCCAGAGTATCTTCATGTGGCAACTCATCAGATCCCTCCCATTCCATCTGTTTCTCTTTAATTTGTGGACTCACTGTTTTATCATACTGTGGTGTTACCAGAGTTGGATTTTATACACTAAATTCTTCACTTCATTTCATAGGTAATCCATAACTTCAGTTTCTATTTCTATAACTTCTCCATTACTAATCCTTTTTCTACTTCCCTCTTTGTTTTCTTATTTTTTGTATTGTAAAATTTTCCTTATCCTGATGCCTTTGCTTGCATTTCTCTTCAAACATCTTTGATGCTGTTTTTTTTGTATTGATTAGTTTTGCTTTCTCCTTTGCATAAATATTCCACCATATTAAATCTTTTTTTCTTTCCCATATTCATATTTCCTCTTCAGATGTCTCCTGCTCCACCTGTTTCTCTTTGCTTTGGGGACTCATTGTTCCATCATGCTGTGACATAACCTGTTAGACTTTCTACACCAAGTCCTTCACTTTGCAGGTATTCCATAACTTTAGCTTCTATTTGTTTAACTTATACTTTACTAGTCTTCTATTTTACATTCCCACTTTGTGGTTTTATTTTTGTATTGTGAAATTTTCCACATCTGGGTGCCTTTACCTGTTTTTCTCTTTAAATATCTTTGGAGCTGCTTTTTTGTATTGATTAATTTTGCTTTCTCCTTTGCATAAATATTACACCATATTAGACTGCTCTTTCCCATGTTCATGTTTCCTTTTTATACCTTTTAAAACCTCTAGGTTTTGTTGATTATATTTGCTCTGTATAATATTTTCATGAATCTGTTCTATTAATGAACACAAATTTAGATTTGGACCTTGTGACAGTTTTTGTTGGGCAAGTATTTTTCTTTCCTTAAATTTCTCTATAATCTTTTGAATATCTTCTATCCAGAATTTTTGGGCTTCTTGCATAATAGTAATTTCATTCTTATCCTCCGTAGTCCACTCTATCGTCTTTATAGCTCTTTTTTTGACCTGTCAGTTTTGTGTTTTTTGTGGACTACAACATCTATCTCTTTATATCAAAACACACACACACACACACACACACACACACACACACACACACACACACACACACACACACACACACACACACAGATGGAATACATGGAGGGGGTCAGTGACTGTAATTATTAGGGAACTTGTTTCCTGAATAATGGATTTGCCAGTCATCATGTAACATGTCCTCTATACTTACAGTAAAAGATGCTGCAGATATCAAGCACCAAATACATACATGCTTAGATATATATGTGTGTGTGTGTGTGTGTGTGTGTGTGTGTGTGTGTGTGCACAACTACTGTTGCAATCACCTTCATATTTCACCAAGTGCAGTGTAAGTGGTGCAACGGGTAGCACACTTGCCTTTGGTGATGTAAGATGAGAAGACTCTGGGTTCTATTTCCACACCAGGTGATTGGAATAATTTTTAATACTGTTACTACAGTGCAGCGTAGGGGGGGTCTGCACTCCTGAGTGTGCCAGCCTTTACATGAGATGTTCAACCAAGGCCCCATCCACCAGAGCTGGTAGTAGCTCAGGTGGATGCAAAAGATCCCATGACACTTGTCTAAAAGTGTAGGGGAAGTTTACTGATGCCCTGGCTAAATTTTCCCTCTTAAAATAAATACAGCCTCAGGTTTCCCCTGAAAAGAGGCTATAGCCTAGTTGAATAACCCTGGTTAACAAGGGATAAATAAATAAAAAATATTGAATTACTTGTCCATGCCAGCCTATCCGAACTACTGGCCAAGTACTGCTAAATACCCTCTCACCAACAGAATGCAACCATCCAAGCATTCATTCAGATTACCTGCTTTAGCCAACTGAGATTCAGTGACAGATTGTGAATATGTGGGAAGGATAGATAAGAATTTATTAAAAAAAAAAAAAGGTAGCACAGTGGTGCAGTGGATAGCATTCCTACCTCACAGCAAGATGTTCCCTAGTTCAATTTTCAGCTAGTATGCCAAATGTATGGAGTCTGCATCTCCTCCTGGTGTTTGTGTGGGTTTTCTCATGGTGCTCTAGTGTTCTTTCACATTCCAAATTGGCCATAGGTGCAAGTGTGTGGTATGGAAGAACAACTGTGGCAGGGCTAGCCAACCAGCAATGTGAACCTTGGCTCTAGATGATTGTCACTGTTAAAGTGACACCCTGACCCCATGTGTAAAAATGGGGAAAAGGGTGATGGATTACTTCATCAGAATAACTTTTTGCATGTATAAAATAACATATTTAGCTGTTCTGTGAGCTTTCTAACTGAAATTGTTAGTAAGATATTGGTAATTGTTCCATATTTTGCCTATTTGCTGCACATTATGAGAAACACCCTTCTGCATTTTGCAAATGGAAGGATGAGAGCTTAACATTCCACAGGGAAATTGGTAAGCCTCCAAATTGCCCATAATTTGTGCATGCTCTGAATAAGTCATTTAAGTGTGAGTGTGTGTTTGCATTAAAAAGGGGGCCGTCTAGCCAAGCAAGAACGTTAAATACTGAATAAAACATGAATAATATACACAACTACATGAAAATCAGGCTAACCGTCTATATGAGGTTAAATTTAAATAAGTATCTCTTAAAATGATAGCAGAACAACAGTCCCTCTCCACGATACAATTGAAATAGACCTATGCCAGGAGTGCAAAACCTGGCAACATTATACTAATCCATTAATCAATCAGTATGCAGTATAAGTGTCCTGGATCCCCCTTCTGCAGTTCTTTAATGTGAAATTAATGACTGTACTGTTAAGTAAAATGAGCTGCTGTCACCTAATTAACCCTCTGGCTTGCATAAAATATAGATAATAATTTTTTATTTCTTACACACACACACATACACACACTCACACACGCAGTAGTGCATAGGTTAATGTTGTTGCCTCACAGCAAGAGGCTCTCTGGTTCGATTCTCAGCTGGGGTGCCTTCTGTATGGAGTTTGCATGTTTTCCCTGTGTTCATGTGGGCTTACTGTGATTTCCTCCCACAGTCTAAACACATTCATTTGAAGCATTTCTCCCCGGTCCTCTGCTGAAAATAGGCTCTGCCCTAGTCAAACTTTCCCAGTCAACAAATGTTAAATAAAATTTATAGATAGATATAGTCACAACAATATTCTGTATTCTGAAGCAAAATAGTATCATTGTTTATTTAAAGTGTCAGTTATAAAAAGCATTGGACCTGACTGAGTGCAGCTTACAGGCAATTATTTCAGGAAAAAAAAATACCATAATCGTGTTATGACATTATACAGCCGTGAGAATGTTCAGGAGGTGCTGAGGAAGGAATGAAAGAGATGGAGAAACCCATGGCTGCTTCATGTGGGTGCCTCATACATGGGGAGATAATCTGGGGCTCCTTGTGGCCACGGGTTTGACGGGTGCCTAACGCCGGCTATGAGGGCAGTCCCGATTTGGGTAGTACGGTCCTGCAGGGGAAAAATATTGAAAAATGACAACTGTCTTGATATTTTACAAGAAAAGAAAAAAATATTTTCTGGCTCTTTTCTAAATGTTACAGATGATTGTGATACTACATTTAACTCATCTTAAAATCATATAAAGAAGTATAAACACCAGCATTACACACAATAGATCCTGGGATTCAGAAAGGGGTAATGTCAGTAGTAAGCCCAAATGTGGCCATTTTTCCACTGGTGGCAGTCCCTTCTGATTCTTAAACAGCTCCACCACAGTGATTTTATGTGTTCTATAGAATCACCATGGTGGGCTGTCTCCATGGTCTTCTGCAAAGGTAAGAAGGCATTTTCAAGAAGTGGCTTACAATAATTAACAGTGTGTTCTACCCCAAAATTCCAGTAAGGGATTTATGCAGCTGAGTGTTTCAGAGAAGCACTTGGGTACATAAATTAACTCAGCCAGTCATGTTATTTAACACAGCTAAAATGCTGCATTCACCCATTACTTTTAATGGATAGACCATGGAGCAGGTAAGTTTTAGGGAGTTTAGTGGAGAGGCAGTGATAAAGGAATGATAGTGAAGGACATTTCCCCAAGTGTTACTGCTAAATCCTTTTCAGCTGAACCTCCACTGTATGTTTCTTTATCTATCTATCTATCTATCTATCTATCTATCTATCTATCTATCTATCTAGCTGTACTATTCTACTGTATTGTAGACCCAGTTCTAAAAGACTTGCTCTCACTGTAAGTTACCACTTGTATTGAGGCAGGTTGAGAGCAGGTGTTTTAGAATATGACCCTTTGTATAAGCCTGTTTATAGATAGTCCTTACACCAATGTAAGTCACGTACACTCTGAGCACATCTTTCAGAATCAGGGCAGACTTACCCTGAAAGCAAATCTTTTGGAATTTGGCCCTGTGTTTTATCCATTACAGGACTAAAGCACCTTTTCCTAAATACAGTTGCTTCCATAAGTTTCATCTAAGTCTCTCCCCAGTTTGTCACCGATGGTCTAATGTTCTCTCCTCCTCTTCCTTTCTCTTTATTTACAAACTACCACCTGTCTTCTGAATGTATGTTGTATTTATATTGAGCCTCTCTGTTCAGTTTCCATATGATAGGCACCATCAATGGGTGGGGGGGTGCAAGCAGTCCTTCTGCCTTAGTCAAATCTGACTGCACTGAGTAATTTTTATCACACAAGATTTGAAAAAAAAAACAGTGTTTTCATTCTCAGTTTTGAACAGAATTTCTCCTTACAGTGATGTCAAAATCTGAGAGTTGAGATTATGAGCTCCCTGTATGATTATTATTTTTAATACTTTTATTTCCAAATCACTCCTCCACACACTCATCATACAAACTGTCAAAATGACAGTGTTTTGAAGTCAAAGTTCTTAATGGTATAATTAGTCTCACTAGCCTGGTCACTAATTTCACACTTAAATACTCGCTAAAGGTTCCATTTATGCTCAACACATCCAAATGCTGTAAAGCACACTGCAGCCACTGATGGTTCTAGATAGCCAATGAAGACAATCTTGTCACAGATCACATGTATGTCTGTCCATCCAAATAGATAAATGAAAAACGATTATATGTGACAAAGCCATCTCAGTGAAAGAAAATACAAAATTGCAAGAATAAAATTAGCAAATTATTGTACCAACTAAGATAATCTAAGGTATAGATGTTTCAGAAAATGCACATTAAACTTGAAAAGAAATCAGTATGCATAAAATTAAAAACAAGAATGACACCCTAATAAAAAGCAAGCACATCTTATGAATTTACAAAAAAAAAAAAATGGTGAACTACATACTCAGCCTAGCAATGCACACTGCCGTGTGTTCTTATAAGTAGATTAAACCCCTGAAGTATCTTAATTTACCAACTTCTGCTTATTTTTAAGAAATACAATCTCAGTTTCTTACAAGTCTTTTAGCAGGCATTCAGTCCTAGCAAGATGCTGTTAAGCCATAAAACAACTACTTCAGGGTGCAGTTTTAAATAAGTTTAGTTATAATCTCAAATAAATACATGAATAAATACATAAGGACATGTATGCATGTGCACACAAAACCTCTGTATGCATTTTGGGATGCAAGAATAATAACAAAGCTCCTACAGTTTTCAAAAATGATGAGGAGCCTAAATTTCTTTCTAACGTCAATCTTTTTGCATTTATATGACTGTTTACTGTTTAAAACATTAACAAGGAAGTCAAAATAAAATGCTTAGCATCCATTAGTTCATCTGACCTTTGCCCTATCACCAAGCTTTTCCCCTGTTTAAAATACTCAAAAAGATCATTTGCAGGCACACCTCTGAATACATTCTAAAATATATCTCTTCTTATTGATAAACCATGTGGCTTGTGGCCCAATTACAGCAGGTTAACAGCCATATATTCTCTTGCTAACTAATCAAATATACTCAAATATGGATCAGTGACTACTTACTGGAGACATTTTCTTGGATATTAAAAGAACATTTAAAGCAGTTGACTACTCCCTTCTTTTACAAAAGAATAAGTTCTTGTAGATTCTCACCTGATGTCATGTTTTGGTTTAAAGACTATTTGATCAACAGAAATGTTATTATATATGGAACTAATCAACATTCAAAAATAGGATCATAGGATTACAACATATACAATCATTTTGATCAGATGCCTTGTGCAACTTGCCAGCAATCATCCTCAGGCTCAAACCATCCCTTCCAAAGAGGGCAAGGCCTTTAAGTCCCAGGGTAAATTTATGGATAACCATTCAGTTGTCTAAGCAATGTTGTAAGGATGACAGAGTATCACATTGTTTAACATGTAAGGGTAGTCTGTTCCAGGATACTAGAAGGTGCTGTGAGATTAACCTATTCCTCCAGCTAGTTTTATTTATTTCATGATGTAGGTTGGTATCTCTTGTTCTAGTATTGGCTGCATCATTTGATTTATCAACAAAAAGGAGGTCAAAGATGACAGGATCCTCAAAGACACACTAAGCAAGGCACAGATCCCCTCTTAGGAGTTTATTTATTTATTTATTTTACATTTGTTGACCGGGATAGTCCGACTGGATACATGTCCATTTTCAGCGGAGGCCCGGGGAGAAAAGCTCCAGAGAGAAACAAATTACAAGTAAGTTTACAAATACATAAATGAAAAGGAGAAACAGATACTAATTAACATATTTTATGCTTTCCTTGGCTTAGCTATTGTTAGCAACAGAACAGTTAAAATCCAACTCAATAATTCAAATCCAACTCAAGAGACAATAATGTTACTATGTTAAGATACAAGTTCTACGCCGATTGTAGAGTTCCAAGGGATCATGAAGAAACTGATTACTGTAGAACAAACAAAATAGGATTAATAGTCAGTTAATTTACGAATTATTTAAGGCCAAAAAGAAATAAACCCAAGTTTGTTCAAGTAGGGTAGGATATGTTGTAGATCAAAGAGAAACTAGTCTGGATTTACACATGAGCATAGCCAATGTGCCTTAAAGAATTGTATAAGATTTTTTTTAAATTGAGAAAGGGAGTTAGTAAGTCTTAGGTTATTAGGGAGGGAGTTCCAAACCTTTCCTATAGAATTGGCAAAGAGAGCATCACCTCCCATATTGTTGGATTTGATAGTTTGGACCAGTAATCTGTTAGAGGAGCGAAGACTGCTTAGGTTGGAGTAGGGGGTCAGTAGATTATTCAGTGAAGGGGTTTTGTCAGGTTCCTTAATGATTTTAAATGCTTCAGAGAGTTGGTTCAGTTTGAGAAGATTGGGTAGTTCTAACCAGTCAAGTTTCTTTAGGTTAAGGCAGTGATGAGTTCTATAAGGAGCCCCTGTTATAAATCTGGCAATGTGATTATAAGTCACGGAGAGTTTATTAATATCACATTTGTTGAGGAAAGAGAATACAGGAGAGGCATACAGTAGTGTGGAGAGGAGATGGGTACGGGCGATAGTTAGTTTGGCATTGGGGGTTAGGAAGTTCTTAATTCTATACAAGGATCCGAGTTTCTTATTTACAGCCTTTATGGTCTGACTGATGTGCAAGTCAAATTTAAGTTTATTGTCAATAGTGACCCCTAGTAGTTTAGTGTTGGTATCGGGCTCAATTATGGTGCCATTATTAGATTGAACGAAGAAGGTACTATTGTTAGATTGTAGAGAGAGTTGCACTGGAGGAGGAACTGAGGTGGGAAAGAATAGTAGTAACTTAGTTTTTTTTGGGTTTAGGATGAGATTCCTCTCTGAGAGCCATTTTTCTACTGTAGCAAAGCAGTGTTGGGTTATTACTTGTAAATCAGGGAGAGCGATATCTGAGCAAATAAGGGTGGAGTCATCTGAGTATTGGATGCATGTGGCTTTAGGGATGACTGAGTGAAGTTCGTTTACAAACACGGAAAAGAGAAGGGGACCTAGTATGGAGCCTTGGGGAACTCCTATGGTATTAGGTAACAGGTGAGAGAGCTTATTTTGCCATTGGACTGCCTGTTGCCTTCCAGAGAGATAAGCAAGGAACCAGTTGAGAGTTAAATTATCAAAGTGGAAGGTTTCTAGCGTGTGGAGAAGTAGTTGGTGATTGACCATATCAAAGGCTTTTGACAAGTCAAGAAAGAGGGCGGAGGATATTTTTTTGTTATTACGATTTTTATTAATTGAGTCAGTAAAAGAAAGGAGGGCGGTGGTCGTACTATGGTGTGGTCTGAAACCATGTTGAGATTTGGTCAATAGATTGTTTAGGGTGAGGTAATGAAGAAATTGTTTATGAACACATCTTTCCATGATTTTGGCTATTGGAGACAATATTGCTATAGGTCTGTAGTTAGATGGTTCGGTAGAAGAGCCACCCTTATGGAGTGGTATGACGTAGGATATTTTCCAGATGGAGGGGATAGTGGCCTCAGTAATAGTTCTATTAATCAGGATAGAGATAGGGTAGGCTATAGCATCTGCTGCTATTTGCAGGTATTCAGCTGGGAGTCGGTCTGCCGAGAGGGTGGTTGGTTTAAGTTTCTTCAGTAAGATTCTGATATAGGAGGTGGGTATATGCTGTAACTTAAAGGAGGGGAATGTTTCATCAGTAATGTTAGTTAGGGGAGAGGAAGGAGGAGGTAGTTGATTGGCTAGTGACTGAATAGTCTCAGTAAAGAAGGAGTTAAAAGTATTAGCTACGTCTTCTGGGTTTTTGCCAATAAGTGTCTCAGGGGTAGGGATAGCTGATTTCCCAGGATGGAGGAGATTATTTAAGCCTGCTCAGAACTTCTTTGGGTTGTTCTGGTGTTTCTCTTGGAGGTGACAGAAATAGTTCTTTTTGTCCAGTGTGCTGGCTTTTTTCGTTTCGTTTCTAAGCTGCTAGAATTTAATACGATCTAGGGGTGCCTTAGTGGCTCGCCATTTGTCCCAGGCCTTGTCTCTAAGTTTAATTTTGGATTTAGTTTCCCTGGTTAGCCAGGGAGCTATCCGCACCTTAGTTCTGGTAAGTCGGTTAGGTGCATGATTGTCCAGAATATTTAGGAATGTGTCAGTAAAAAATGTCACACTCTCATCAAGGGGCAGAGTTTTTAGCTTAGACCAGTTACAGGATTTGAGTTCTGCTACAAATTGCATTGGTACAAATTTCTTCTTATTTCTAACAAGTCTATGTATGGGAAGGTTTGTGCTGGTAAATTTGTGTTTTATTATGAAAGTGACGAGATGGTCACTAAGATCGTTGGGGAGGGTCCCAGTGGTATATTTATGGGTGTGGTTATTGGTAAGAATCCAGTCAAGTATACTCTCTTTTTCTATGTTCTATGATGCTGGGTACAGGAAAATAATTAGTCTTTCCTGGTAGGTAAGAATTCTTAGGAACCTCTGTATTTTTTTGATGTATATAGTAAGATACATGCCAAAGGGTGCATTATATTCTATAATAGGTCTGACCAGGGTACAGTATAAGTGAGCAATGACTTTCCTGATTTTATTAAAGATGCCTCTGGCAATCAGTTGTGAGATAGAAGGATTTCATAACTACAGTTATCACATGGTAATCAAAGGAAAGTGAGCAATCATCCCAGGTGCCCAGGTCTCTATTCAATGGCCTTCTTGACAGTGGGGTGTTGTTGATATAGGAGGTAGAAGTAATTTACTGTTTCCTGAAGGGGATGAGACTGCATTTCTTGGTGTTTAGTTGAAGATTTTTTTCCTGGGCACCCAGTGTTGAGTCATGTTACTTAATTTTGAAGAGAAGAAGTAACTTGGGCAGATTTAACAACTATACTCAGCTTACAGTCACCAGAGATCAGTGTTATTAGCTTTAAGGACAGAGAAATCAATGTCTAATAGTAGGGTCCCAGCACAGATCCCTGAGGACACCACTGCTTACCTTCTGTCTGACATAGAAGGCATCACCAGCTATGTCAACATACCTTCTATCCTTCTTGGGCCTATTTGTCTTACCACATAGGAATCACTATTTAATGCCATGTGGTATAGTGCCAAATGCCTAGGCCAGCTCAAGATAGGCTGCATGGATAAAGTGCCCAGTGTCCACCACCTGCATGACCTTGTCAAAGAAGTTTACAGGATTTAGCAGGCATGATCTACACACCTGCAGTAATGCAGTGGCTGCCTATCTCATAAAGCTAACTGTGCACATGGCCTTTGATATATTTTGAATAATCGTTAAACATATTAGGAAGTTTTGAGTTATGATTATTACTACTGTCAGGACTTTATGTGAGCACCCAAAGATTACCTGATGTGGTTGTGTATGCTTAACTTTAATTTATAAAATGCTCTGATTTAAACTGAGTGTACTTTAATGCATTCAGTGGTTGCCATATTAGATATTTTTAGAATTTTATAATTTTAAAGTAAGCTTTGGGACATCAATGAACTGAAAATATATGCAGATGTAATTAACATAGGTGAGGCATGGGTTCTGTACTTATAATGTAAGTATGTATGTATGTATGTATGTATGTATGTATGTATTTAATATTTATTTATTTACTCTTTGTACACAGGGTTAGTCCCACTAGGCCAGTGTGCTTTTTATAGGGAATATCTGAGGTGATATTCATACATACTAGGGCAAATTTGGCTAGGGCACTGTGGGAACTCCCCCTAGTCTTTTTTTAACACAGGTTATAGGATCTTTGACATTCACTTGAGCTACTACAAACTCTGGAAGGTGGGACTTTGGTTTAATGTTTTATCCAAAGATTGGATTGATGTTTAAAGTTCAACATTCAATACAAGAGTGGTTTTCAAATGTGGAAGCCAGCCTCCCAGGGGAGCTCCTGGTATGTTTCAATGGAGACCCAAACAAGATTAAAAATTAGGTTTACTAAAAAGTTAATTATTCATTCAATATTATTTTATATAGGATAAGCTAAAATGCATAAGGATAACCATCAACCCATGTGTATTTACAAATCAGTAATACAAGAATAATGTGCTAACCAAATTTTAATTATTTCAAATGTGTGTATGTCTGTGTGCAGGGTCAATTTGTTTCTGTACAGTGTAAAATATGCCTTTGACATGGAGAACCCAAAGCACTTTTTGTGATATTTAGGGATGGTTCAAAAGTTTCATCTCTGATCTGTGGGAGAATCACTATTAAAAGTATGAAAATAAAAGCATTAAAGTAAATTTTAGAATTTAATTTGAAACGGGTATTATAGGCAGAATTTGTGTCACTCAGCAGACATCTTCAATTAACTGCAGACAGCTTAGAAACTGAATTTAATAGCTATTTATTCAGCATGAATGAATTCAATGTAACTAACTGCCTATGATATTTTTGACAGCCGTGGCAAGTGAAACTACAGTTGAAAATATATGCCAAGTTTGCTGTGAAAGTTATTTTACAGGATAAAATGTATTTTTATTTATGAAAGTATATTTAATTGAAGGGCGGCCATGGTGGTGCAGTGGTTAGCATTGCCGCCTCACAGCAAGAGGTTCTCCGGTTCGATCCTCGGCTGGGGTGCCTTCTGTGTGGAGTCTGCATGTCCTCCCTGTGGTCGCGTGGGTTTCCTCCGGGTGCTCCGGTTTCCTCCCACATCCCAAAGACATGCTGCAGGTGCATTGGACACTCTAAATTGGCCCTAGGTGTGTGTGTGAGTGTGCCTTCTGTGGAAGGTTGGGCGCCGGGCTGGCAACTCGACACTGTAAAACTCCACTGCCAATCAATGTGCGGACAAGGTGATCCGCTGTGGCGACCCCTAATCGGGAAAAGCCGAAAGAAGAAGAAGAAGAAAGTATATTTAATTGAAGGTCAATATATTTAGTGCTGGGACCTCTGATTTTCATGAGTATTTCAGATAGTTAAATGATCATAAAGATCATCTCTTGACATCACAACACACATTATGCTATCTATGCTTCATATCACTTGCAGTTTTGGGGCTCACTCTGAATAACTTGGCAGCATAAATGTATACTTAATATTATGATCATGAGAAGTCACATACATTTCCAATTATTAGCACTTTGAGTTTTACGTACTCATTCAAAAATAAATAATCACAGCTTCCAATCTTTGAAATGTATATGTATGGTAAGGTATTAATGAATCTGTTTGATGTGTAATTCTAAGACTTTTATAAGGAATTTATCAGCATATAAATTAATATGCACAGGCCTGATAAATGCAAACATGATGTTTGCTTCATTCCCCTGATATACTTGCTTTAGTTGCCCTATTAACTGCTATAATTTTATATTCTGACATTTTAATATTCTGCATAATGTTTTACAAGCTGTAATTATAAATTATTACAATTACGGTCGACTATTCTTTTATTTTCTTATTGTTTATCCACTGGTGGTCATTCTGGATGATTGTTAGTCCTTACCTATAAAGCATTATAAATCTTTGAAATTGTTTGACAGTTTGTAGCAACATTTTTCTGGGCATGATAGCTAGATAAGGTTATACAAACTGCATTTAATGATTTTTTTTACAAATACAGATAAACAATTATGTCTTAATTTTTTGACTGATGATTCACGGTGCTCGGCTATTTATCAGAACTTTTAAAATAACTGAAAATTTTTTATTAATGAACTATGCATGAAGTATAGACTATGACTGTACTATAAAACTGTGATTTGTATTGTAACACTGGATTAGGAGTTTTTCTCCCCGGGCCTCCATTGAAAATGGGCTCATTTTTGGCCCAGTGGACATTCCCGGTAAACAAATGGCAAATAAAAATAAAAATATCATGTTTAGGTATAAATGAAGACTTATTTTAGTTCTGATGTTGTATTTGTACAATATATTATGATTTTTATGTATTCTACATTTGCAACTCTGAGAAAAAGTAATATGTGTTTCTTTAACAAAATGCAATAAAGTCTTTAGTTTGTACATATTGGTCAATTTTTTTGTTGGTCTGCACTTATAGATGGTTATATCTTTCTCTGATTCTGTTTGATGCTTTCTACAATTTTTTAAGACCAGATATTTGAATAGCTGTCCAGAGTACTTTGTGTGTCTGTTGAGTTTAAGCAGCTTCTCAAAGACATATATTGTACCTTTTCCAGTATATTAGTCAAAGTTATCTTTTTTCTAAGTAGCTTTGGCATGTGTTCTGTCACGGTCATATCTAGAAAGGAAATCTTACTTTTTCTACTTCTGTATTAAAGTCCACCCATTGGCAATTCCTGAGAAATATGACACACATACTTTTTCATCTGGGGCAAAGCTGTTAATCTGTGACAGATGCAGTTCTGCTTTTGGGTAGTGTAGCTCAGCTCTGATAAAATCTACATTTTTATTTATCACATTTCTAACTTCCTTTAACTAATTCAGGCATTTGTCTTTACTGATACTAGCTATATGTTACTCAGCTGCTACAATTAGTTATTTTTTTTCTGCAATCAGCAAGTCAGTTTGCCTCCTTATTGGGTGGGGTTGTTAAGACTTTCTGGTCCAGAAAGGGATAAGTCTCTTATAAAACTAGATTATAATGCAGTGGTACTACTATCAGTCAATATCCACTGTGAGAATTTTATGAAATTTGTTTGATCTAATAACTCAAGGAGGGGATTTAGTAATCCATTTGTACAAGAGCAGGATTTATTTATTTATTTATTTTTTGATATGTATGATTTCATTGTGATTGTAAATTATAGGTGGGCTAACATTTAGAATACGAGTGAGTCTTAGTAATGGGGTTGTTAAAAAAAATTGAGGCTTTTTCTCAAATATTGGATTCAAGTTTAACAATCAGATAAATGACAACATATATATATATATATATATATATATATATATATATATATATATATAGTTTCACTTCATATACTCAAAAATGCTGAAATCTCGAATTTCAGCATTTCAAGTCCATGAAGCCGAAACCACTACAACACCGAAACCCCACAAAGCCGAAATCACAAACTTTAACACACCTACACTACACCACACATAAACCACAACACCTACACCACAAAAAATATAAACACAGCAAAACAACACATATACACATACCTACACTTAACTAAAGCAGGGGGGCAAGCACCCCTGCTCCCTTCCCCGCTTACTTATATATACTAACTCCAAGATCGCACTGAGAAAAAAAACTCACACACACATTCTGCAGTCCCTCATGTGCGCGTGCACACACACACACACACACACACACACACACACACACACACACACACACACACACACGTTACAAAAATGCTCACATACACTCACTCACCTGAAAGTCTGAACACCAACATCCCAAACACTTCCCATAACGTAGCATCACTGCATAAATGTGAATTCCACATATTCGCATTCACGCTTATGAACTTTTGCTATTCTAAAGTTTCAGCTTCGTGGACTCAAAATGCTGAAATTTGAGATTTCAGCATTTTGAGTATATGAAGTGAAACTATATATATATATATATATATATATATATATATATATATATATATATATATATATATATATATATATAAATTAGTTTATTAAGTAAACTAACAAAGAAAATATCAAAGCATAAAAAACAACTATTTACAAAGGTGACTACTATACGGCAAAATATCTAAATATTCAAGAATTCGCATTTATTACTTAAGTATTAATGACTGTTTATTTAGCAGTTCTTTAAATTTCCTCCATGTGTTGTAAGAAGTGATGATTCTAGTTGTTCTTGTCTTGATTGTAAGAAATTCTAGATAATAAATGTCGGTTGCATTGCTTAGAAATTTTTTCAAAGTTTGAGCTGATTCATTTTCCAGTTCTTTGTGAATACTTTTCTTGCTATTGTTAAAATGCTCCATAGAAGTGTGTACTTCATTTTTTGACACAAGAGGTATTGGTGTGTTAAATAAAATTAGTGATTTACAATGTATACTAAAAAAATCCAGGAGCTCAGATGAACGATCACATCATGAACAGCAAGTTCAAACAGTAGAATATGTCAAAGGTAAGACCAAAATGAAGCCAAATGAATATATCAACATTGGATCAATAGAATGGTTTAAGAGCATTACAATCAAAAACATATGCTGCCAATCAGCTTTAATATTTAACTTGCATCTCTAATGTCCTACTTTTTATACATTAATCCAACTTTATATGGAGTAATGAATGCTCTATTCATGTATTTCCAAGAGAATAATCTCCATTTTTATGAAGAAGTAGTTTGTTTTGAGGACAATAACATTCATTTTTTACCACCTTCACTTGGATAGGTATTGTTTATGAGTTTGAAATAATCCAAATCACTTTCATTACAATATTTTGTTGTATTTTTGATCACTTTATATATGCTGGATAAAAGTCCTTTTCCTAGTATATTCTGATGTATGAAAATAATTAAAAGATCAATGAGCTTAGGAACAGAATATTTTACTGTTTGTTGCATTCATTTAACTTTATATTCTTCTGATGGTTTACAGTTTTGAAAATCTAACCACATTTCTTTACATAAGTCAAATTTTTTTGTTATATATTCTAAGGTTTGCAGTATTTCTCTATCCATGAGCTGAGATCAGTATATCAAAATGTTCTCTTTAAATGCAATAATTGTGGATAGGTTAAATGTACAAATATTTTGAATATATGCTATAAGAAACAGAAACAACTATGCTTCATATTCTGTTATTTTTTTTAATTCTGAAGGTGGTTAATATCATAGAAATATAAGAAAAAATTATTGACTGCTTCCAAATTTCTAAGAAATAATCTTTTAACAACTATAGAAGATTATTGCTTATTATATGATGATGTAAATATGTTAAATGGTTGGATTTTAACTAAATGCTTTCTTGTATCTCTTTCCATTTGACACTATAATTATTTCACCAGAGAGAGATTGTCTTAATGATTTGATGATAAAGTATATAACTCTAAATCTGGTAGACCAATGCCACCAAAAGACCAATCTCTTATGTGATGATTTAGTACTAATCTACATTTATTGGGGGTACTAAAGAAATCTCAGAATTAAGGAATTAAACGTTTATATTTTTTAGGAGGAGGGAAAGATAAATGTTGTATTATATGTACATTTTTGTTAAAATAACCATTTTAATTAAAGAAAGTCTCTCTTACATAGGAAAAGACTTATTCCATTTATTAATAACATTGTTTATAATGGTTAAACTATTACTATAATTTATGTTTGTTATATTTTAATGGTGTCTGTTAAAGTTATCTCTAAATAGTTAATTTTGTCTTCTACAATATATTTAGACAATCTTTTTTCTATATCATAAGTGCTAGAATTTCTAGGTAAAATTGTTTTTTTTGTTTTCATTAAAACTAAGTCCAGATTTATTTTGAAAGATTTATATTGCATTAAAAACATCACTAAGAAAATTGCTATTATAATTTAAAGTCAGAAGAATATCATCAACAAACAGTTGTATTTTGGACTTTAAATTATTATTTATCTGTATGCCTTTGAAATCTAAGTTCAATCTTATGTAATTTGCAAATAATTCCATAATTAAAGTAAAAAGCAGTAGCAACAATGGGCAACCTTTCTTAGTTCCCTTAGAAATAAAAAAAGACCCTTAAACATACAAACCTATTATTATATAAGCAAAGGAGTTTTCATAAAGAAGATTACTAAGGTGTAAGAAATTACAATTGAAAAATTACATTCCTCTAAGACTAAGAAAAGGTATTTTCAATTAACTCAGTCAAAAGGACTATTAATGTTTAAACGTATTAATGTTAAGTTATCTTTTGTATTATTAGCATAAACAGTTATGGTTAATAGTCTTTTAATGTTATCATAAGTATTTTTATGTCTTATGAATCCAATTTAATTGTTATTAATCAGAGATGAAAGAAATTGTTTAATTCTAGCAGCATGTATGATATAGATATTTTATAATCAATATTTAATAATGAAATTGGTATATAAGAAGAACAATCTGTTGGGTCTTTATCAAATTTTAAGATGGGAGAAATAAGCATGTATTTTCATGATGGTGGATCTTTTGTTAGATCTTTAACTATTAAAACTTTGAGCAAGATATTTAAAGGTTCTTTTGGCATAAGTTTTCAAAATTCTGATATTATGCCAACATTACCAGGAGCTTTGTTAGGTTTTAGTTTATTAATTTGAATTTTGAATTCAGACATTAATATATGTCTGGTTTCTAATGAAAGTTTTAATTACTTCCTGTGAATCCATTGATGGATTATGTTGATTAATTCTACTGAAGTAAGTTGTAAATACTCTTAAGTTGCCCTCTATTTCAGTAACATTTTCTTACCATCAGAAGAATACAACTCCTTAATGTTATTAGAATTAATAAGCATTTTTGTTCTGGAAACAAATGTATGCATTGATTTTGGCTTTATAGAATAAAGAATTATTTAATATTTTCCAAATTTATCATAGTTCTATGAATTAGGATTTCTAGATATTTACTTTGTAAATTATTAACTTCTTTTGCCAGGTTGTCATTTCCTTTTTGGTTATTTAGTTTAACTTATTTTCTTCTTGTAAAGCCATCAGATCCTTGTCCCATTGCTTTTTCTTTACAACATACCAATTCATAACTTTACTGTATAAATATGCTTTTACTGGATGTCATAAATAAATATCTGACATATCCTCTGTATAGTTAATTTCAATTACAGTCTGAATTTCTTTAAAATCCTTTAAATTGGTTATATTAGCTCTTATCCTTTTAACAGGAATATTATTATTACAATTTAATTTATTTTAAAATTAAATGTTATAGTGCTGTGGTCAGAAAATGGACAAAAGGTTACTTTAACCTTATCTAGTCTAGTGGTTAAATCATTAGAAATATATACTCTATCTGTTTTTGATTGTGATCCATGTCTATGTGAAAAAAATGAGTAAAAATGGTTCTGAGTTTGAAAATTCATTGATATCTTTAATCTGAAATAAATCTCTAAAATGTATTAATGCCCTTGCTGAATCTTGTATCCTTCATTTTCTGGTGGTATTAGAATCTTTATCTTTTAATATGCAATTAAACCTCCTACCAAAATACTACCTTACTTAATAAGGATGCATAATTTTCTTTTGATTTATATTATTACTGAACAAAACATATCCTTGTCATCACTATATGTATTTAGATATTGGGTGTAGGTGTAGAGTTTCTCCACAAGATAGCTACCCCTCTTTATTTCTGATTATACTGGGAGCTAGTTAACACAGTATAATATTTAGTATTAAGTCTACCTGTATATTCTTGTAACAAATGAGCTTCTTGTAAAAAATAATCTGGGAAGTAAATAACTTTAGAAATTTGTTTAAACTACTTCTCTTGCAACCATTATTTAACCCATTAATACTGGTGGAAATGCACTTTAAATATGTCATATAATAATCAAGACAAAAATGTAATCAATAACATTATATTTCCAAAAAGTAATATTAACAATGAAACTACTCAAATCTTGAACTATTTATTCATTCCAAGTGTTTTTATTAATCTTTCAAATAATTCCATTGTATAATAATCTTAATACATTTTCTGATAAGTAAAACAGTATGATTAACTATATACAATATTTACAGTTGGCTTGAAATTAAATTATTATATTGATCAGTCTAGTCAGAGTAACATCATATTAATGAGAGATCATTTGTTCCTTTTTCTTTTGCTTTCATTAAGAGTTTGAATTCAAATTTAGTGTCTCAATAAGTGATAGTATTTTTTCCCATGGATTCTTGTTCCATCGTCTTGGTGCTAATCTTAGTTCTTTTACTCTGGTTTCCAGTAATGCAGTTTCCTTCAATATTAGCAGAAATTCTTTAAATGATGGTTCCAGATTTGATTTCCATTTTCTGGTAATACATTTTCTAGCATTTGCTAGAATGTTCCATAGTAGGTAGGGATTTCTATTATTTAAATCTAAATTCTCATTAACATTCAACAAAATTAGATATTTACTTACTACAAATGTATCATAGAATATGGCTTGTATGAAATTGCTGACATCTTCCCAACATTTTTTAACTTTAATACAGTCATGAAATACATGTATCCAGTCTGCTTTACAACTCTGCAAGCATCTCCAACATGTAACATTATTAGAAGTATTACTTTTTAAAATCTATTTGGCATAAAAAAAGACATGTGCAAAAATTTCCATGTGTAAATTCTCCAAAATTGTATGTTGGATATCTATTTAACAGAATTTAGTATTTTGTTTTTGTTTTCCAGGGATAAATTTATTGAATGACCTTTTGTTATATGATTCCCAAATTTTTGATTCATTTTAACTTTATAATTTATTAAAATTTTATATAATTTTGATGTCAAATTTTCCCAATTTTGATTATTGTATACTATTTCATATAAATATGTTATAAGTGTAGGTTTATCTCTAAAGGAAGAATTGTTAATTATTCTGCATAGATCTTCTGAGTATTGTAATATGCTTTGTAATAATACCCAGTCTGATGTAGAGAGATTAAAAGTTGTTATTATAAGTTGACTATCCAAAACCTTATGTTCATTAATGCATTGTTACCAGCAAATTAACTGTTTCTTTTCCCAAGTAATGAAAACTGTCCTATGCATTTTGTTTGGAAAATTTCTTGTTACATTGAAAGGATATAAAAGTTCTAGCCATAACTTTATATCTGTATTAGAAGTTACAAATCTTCTAAATGAATTATACATATAATTTAAGTATTTTAGATTAGTAGGTTTTGTTAGATTATATTGAAGGCTAGCGCATAAGATATGCCATGGGTTATTAATATGATTGTCTATCATTAAATTCTTTAAAATGGTATTTTCATTTGAATAAATAACAGTGTGGAGAGAGTTCCAGTTAGAAGAATAGCACAGATCTGTTCAATTTATAATTATTTAAAAAATGGAGGCTCTAATATAAGTTTCAATATCCGGGAAATTGATTCCACCTAGTTTCCATGGTCTAATGTGGTGTGTATAAGCTATTCTGTTTTTGGAAGGATGCCAAAGAAATCTTAATAATTATGTATTTATTTCTTTTAAAAAAATATTTGTCTGGTATTACTGGAATAGCTTGTGCTATATATAGGATTTTTGGAAGTAATATAATTTTTATTACTTGCAATCTATCTTCAAATGTTATATATATTTTGTTCCATTTTATTATATTTGACTTTATTGTGTCTATGATTTCCCTGTAATTTATATTTAAATTGTTTTCTAATATTGTACTTAATGTTATACCTTGATAGTTTAAAGTGAGAGATTGTTTACCAATTATATGATTATCATTTATTTGAAAATTATTTTTTTATTCAATATCATAAAATTTGATTTTGTTTTGTTAAAATGTAATCCTGAAATTGAATAAAATTTATCAACTTGTACATCTAATTCTTTTAATGAATTTTTAGAAGTAGATGTGGTAAGAAGTATATCATCTGCAAATAACATTATTTTTGAATTATAGTGATTATATAAATTTATACTGTCTGTTTTGGGATTGTTTCATATTGAGATGGCAAATATTTCAATGGCTAATGCAAATAATATGGGGGACATGGGACAACCTTGTTTTGTGCCTTTTGTCAATATTATTGATTCAGAGGTGAAAGGTCCTAATTTTACATATGCTAAATTGTTTTTATATATGTTCTTTATTAATGAAATAAAGGAGCTAGGAAACTCATAATATTCCAATATTTTGAACAAGAAATCCCAGTTTAAGGAGTCAAAAGCTTTCTCTATATCCAATGCAACTATTAAAGCCTCTTGTTTTTCTCTATTTAAATAGTCAATAATAGTTAGTATTCTTTGTATATTATCATAGGTGCGCCTATTATGTATAAATCCTGTTTGGTCTTCATTTATAATTTTTATCATAGATTTTTTTATTCTATTGACTAGAATAGCCATAAAGATTTTATAATCATTGTTTAGTAATGAAATTGGTCTATATGAACTGCATTTTGATGCATCTTTATTTGCTTTTATTATAGAAGTAATTAATGAGTATCTCCAAAATGGTGGAATGGTGTTGTGTGTTTGTATTTCTATTAAGGTTTTTTGGAAGAATGAGATTATAGATGATGGAAAGATTTTATATATTTCAACTATAATACCATCCATTCCTGGAGCTTTATTATTTTTGCTTTCTTTGATTTTCTATGAAATTTCTTTAAGAGTAATTTGATTTTGAAGTTCTAATTTTAAATTTTCTGGAATTGTTTTAATCAATTTGGGTTTCAAATCTAAATTAAAGTTTTTTGTTTGAGTTCCTTCCTTCTTATAATGTTCTGTAAAATGGTATTTAAAAGCATCTAATATATCACTTATATTTGAAACTTTCTTGTTCTTCCTTCCTTCATGTATAATAGTAGTAATGTGATTTATTTTAGATTGTACTTTAACTCTTATCACCAAATTATGCATATGTTTAGGAGAAACAGCATATGAGTTTAATTTTAATCTTTCTTGTGCTAGATTAGTTTTATGTGTTAGAATTTCATTAAACTTTTCATGCAGATCATTAATTTTCATCTTAGTGCATTTGTTAAATTATTATTATTTATTTTTAGGATTTGATTTTGCATTTTGAGCAATTCTGATTCCCATTCTTTTAGTTTATTTTTGCACCATGTGATAATTTTACCATAAATATAGGCTTTTAGAGTGTTCCATACCATAACTATGCTGATTTCATTAGTGAGATTAGTGTCTAGAAAGAATTTCAACTGTGTGAGTAGCCAAGGTTTAAATTCTTTTAGTTTCGTAATATATGCTGGAATTCTTATCATTTGTATTAATTTTTTAAAATTTGTTTGAATATTAATAAGGATTGCTCTATGATCTGATAATGAACATGGTATGATTGCAAAACTATTTATCTTTGCATCAAGATCTTGTGCAACAAAATTTTTATCTATTCTTGTTTGGGTTGTAAATCTGTGATCTTGGTGCGAAAATAACAGTGAGTTACTTTCTCTAAATTTGAATGTGTCTATTAAATTTTGATTTTCAGCCCATTTTTTGATTAGCTTTGCTATAAAAGTTATACTTAAATTTTTTTTGTTGGTGGTCTCTGAATTATCAAGAATGCAATTAAAGTCACCACCTAATATCAGGCTACCTTTATATGTTTTACTAATAAAGTCTAGATGTTTCTTTGTCATATTTTTTCCTATTCATGGGAACCAATAAAGATTTACTAATGTCCAGATTCTATTATTGAATTTTAATATAACAAGTGTTCTAAGCCCCTCTTTATCTTCATAGCTATAAAGAATTAGGGGATTAATGATGATTTTTCTCCATAGTATCCTAACTCCTCTAGTTTTGGTTTTATATGATGATTGTGCTATTGTTGTATACTCATCTGGATTCCATAAATGCTTTTCATCATCTTTAAAGTGAGTCTCTTGAAGAAATATTAGTTGCGCTTTTTTTAATTTTAAATATCTTAGTAGGTTTGATCTTTTCTTTGGATTATTTAAACCATTTATGTTCAGTGAAAGTAGTGTTAAGTCCATGTTTGTTGTTGAGTTTCATGCTTGCTAATATTTATATTAATGTTTGAGTACATTTTATAGTATTGTATATGGAACAAAAGTCTCCTTATTTCATGTATCATAAATAGACTGAATCTCTTTTGTAATACTTTTATATTGATGTTCATTTCAGGCCATAATAAAACAGTGTAAAATGATTTAAGTAAAATTATTTTGATTAATATAATCTTTTCTTTCAACCTTCCTCCCATCACACATGGAATGATATACATTCCTAATCTGATAGACATAAACAAAATATCTATCAGATTAACCCTCATGTTTGGTAGACAGATTTCCTCATGCCCCATTGTTGTATTCTTAGAAACC
Source organism: Protopterus annectens (assembly GCF_019279795.1). Taxonomy (NCBI): domain Eukaryota; kingdom Metazoa; phylum Chordata; order Ceratodontiformes; family Protopteridae; genus Protopterus; species Protopterus annectens. The sequence continues at coordinate 299,424,290 of NC_056747.1, forward strand.
TTTGAAATGATAAACTAGTATATGTTGAATAATATATATGGTTCTACATATTATATACATAGTGAAACACATAAGTAATTGTAGGCTATATACATATATATAAATACATTCCTTATTATGAACATTTAATAACATATCAATCATATGGCTAAGTATATTAATCTCAAATAAGTTAAACCCGACATCCAATTGCTCTAATGCCATCTTCTTTTCCCCTTCTCTCTCTCCCTTATGTATATGAACAATTTGCAAAGACACAAACATGTATTTTATATACTATTTTCATTGGATCATTCATAGTGACTGACTGATATCAACTATTTAATCATTTCTGAATCTGATGTGATTATAGATTTTCTATATGTGTACATGACAGGACTATTAACATAGTAATATATGCATCAAATGTTCAAGTTAATCATCTAATAGTAGATGATAGATACAATCTTTTCCAAATACATATTGATTGCAATGAAATCTATTTTACATAAATACATTAAGATTTAAAAAAAATTCATTGACTGGTATATGCTTGTAAATTTCTCATGAATCAAGAAATTGTATTATATGCACAGTTGTGATACTGTTTTTTCTAAAAAAAAATTAAAAAAACATAATTTTTGTTAGTGCAAACATATGGTAAGCTCTGCAAACTAGTTATTGTTCAACATAATTTAATACTCATAAATTGCTTATTATATCCAATGTTTCTTTGACTATTTGTTATATACTTCAAACCCTAGTTTATAATGCATATTAGAGTCTTACAATTTTTAGTATTCTTTTGTTTTTTCATATAATCCATAAGTTTAATACATAGATTTTACTATAGGTTAAAGAAATATTTTATAAACTTTTTATATAAGATCCATCTTGTTTATTCATTCAAATGTAACAGTTTTAACTTTCTGTCAACAAAAACTATTAAAACAACTATATTTTTATTTAAGATAAGCTTACTAATTAAAAAAATATCAGACTCAGAATGCCCACTGAAGTACATTGTAGTATTTTCTTTGTTGTACAGCTTAGCTATGGTGCAGTAAACGAGTTTCTATGCATGACAAAAATTAAATTAAGTTTCTAAATAAAAGATATAATCATTACTAGAATCAGTTAAAAATGATATGTCTGTATTTGCACATGTGTACATTGTCAAATCTAGCCATGTAGATGATAAACATATGTGTGTATTGTCACTATTTTGTGCACATCTCTGTGCTTATACATATATTTGTAGATTGACACAAACAGGCTCATATTTCCATGTTTGAGATTTGTAGAATAAATCACTTGACTATGTTTCTCTAATTCTTACAGAGTTATCATACAGTGTTTTCCTGAACTGAGTAGACTTATTTCTTCCTATGGTTTAGCCTTGTCTTATCATTACTTTTATTATAAAGTACTTCATATTTATTCCAACTAAATATTCTGAGTCTATCCAAGAGCTTTACAATATACAAGTCAATTCTTCTTTTGAAATACAATCTATTAAAGAGTTAAACATCAATCTAAGAGAAATTTTCAGCATGTTTATGATTGGCAGCAAACTGCTGTTATACCTGTCAATAACTGTACCTAATGTAGCCTACCTTTCTATGTCAGTGCTGTGGACAATTAAAATCGTATCTGTTGTCAGTTGTAAAATATCATGTCACTGCATTTTACAGATTAACTATCCATCAGTATTTTAAAATTGCTGGAATTTGATGTTTAAATCCACTCAACTGATTAACCATATATCCTTTGAACATGCTATGCTAGGTGTCATAATGAGACAATAAAGTGGTAGAACAGCCCAATACACACTATAGAACTTTGATGTATATATTTTGAATACTTGTGCCAAAAAAATGAATATGCATTACAGGAACAAATTGGCTAGCAGGCATTAACTGGTATGTATGACACACTGCTGCCTATTACATTACAGGATATCCCTGTCCAGTAAACAACACTTAGAACTGGATTGCGTTTGGTCTTTAACATCTAATTATACATTGTGCTAGTCAACCAACTATTTCATGTAAGCACATGCTAGAAGGGTGACATCTTACAGAAGTATCATTTATTTTGGAATTAGCAAATACCTCATACACTAAAAAAAAATCTGTTAATGGTCAGTCATCTGTTCTGCACTATTTTTTTAACAAAGACACAAATGTACCCACAAACTCACACACACACACACACACACACACACACACACACACACACACACACACACACACACACACACACACACACACACACACACACACACACACACACACAGACATGTAAATATTTTTAATTAAAACAATGTTAAAATCTGTCACAGGGTTTTTTATAAGCAGTACAACAGCTACAATCAAGAAGGTGCAAATATAGCTTTGAAATCAGAAGATTTTGGAAGATAAAATAAATTCTGTACATAAAATTCGAAACATTTTCCTGACCATTTCCTGAATGTTTTGAACATTAATAATCAGCGTGTTATCAGGACTATATCAGAGGGTGCTTGTCACTTTAAGACTAACAGGAAGTGTACAGCTGTATTGATGTGAAAACTCTTGGTATCTTGACTAACAGTTTATACACTGAATCCTTGCCACTCACCACTCAGTAAAAGTAACTATTCTTATTTATATTTCTATTTTAGTGATTTAGTTCATGTACTAGTATAGTGGTCTTTTTTCACATTAAATTTTATAGTTGTTGTAGTCCGATAAAGCTGAATGTGTTCATATTATTTTTTTCCTTTTTCTTACACTCTCCCTAGTAAGACTACACTGTATTCTGTCTTCTTTCTCTCTCTTTTACATCATCGTATCCTTGTAGAGCATGAGTGCAAGCTATTAGTGTTACTGTGGTGTTGAATGATTACAAAGACGCTATTCATATGTTCACAAGTGTGTTTGACTGTGAAATGGGCTCGCGGCTTCTTGTAAACAGCCATTATTTATTCATATCCTCATCAGACAGTTCGTGTAAAGAAAAAAAAAGAGAGATGATACTTTTAAAAAAGAAGATGCCTTTAAATTTATCAGGTGTTTCTACCCTTTGACCTCATATGTCGAATGTAAACACTGCCCTCTTCTAAATGTTTCCAGCAGAACACTAAAACTGATCTGAAAATTTAAGCTGTTATGTGAAGAAGCCTGCAACCTTAGCTGGAAATTCAAGCTAGCAAAAAAAAAAAAAAACATGAATCTTCAACGACTACAACAAGTAAGCTCTCAAGCTCTAAGTATCTGAAATTAGTTAGAGCCATTAATTGTAACTTACTTTTGAAGCAAAATGGCATTTCTCCTTCACTTGCAACATCTAGACAAACACACTCATTCTATGCACCCTCAGCAGCAACATCAACACATCCTACACATTTCCACTGATCACCAATGCAATAAAACAACCACAAATGAGCAACACAAAACTGCTAGCATAGAAAAAAACAAATATATAGAAATAGGACTAAAGATGAACACCATACCTAACCCCCAGCCGCTATTGGAGAGACTATATAACAATCAAAGGAAAACAATTCAACCATAGGAACCTACGGTACGTCTACTATACAAAGAAATAAGAAAAACATAGGCACAAACAAAAACACTATCTGACAAGCCCACTTCCTTCCAAAAGGATCTCAAGATTAATGGAAAGCATATACCATTATAACCAAGCAGCAACAGTAAATAGTAGATGGGCAATTTCTACAAGCTTTAATATTCAACTTTACATATTAAAATACAGAAATTAGATTACTTTCTCTATGAATAACTGAGTAACTGAATTAAAATAGTAACTTTATAGCAGTATAGGTATAGGTATAGGAAACATGCATGTAAAGCTAACACCAAAGTAAAGCAAATACTAATGAAATAATAATGAAAAAAGAATTGGTAATTATTTATTTAATCACTGTGAAGTATATGTACCACAGTGAAAAAGAAATATGTTAATTATTAAATTTAGATATTAAAGTAGAGAATGACAAGAAATAAAAGGAAATGTAATTACCTTAGTGAAAAATGCATCCAATTTTCCTTCTTTAATTATCAGAATGTTTTAGAAAAATATGAAGTTATTGTTTTTTATACTCTGGGAGGCCATGGTGGTGCTACTGTTAGAGTTGTCACCTCACAGCTACAGTTTCTCTAGTTCGATTCTCAGCTGGGTGCCTTCTATGTGGAGTCTACATGTCCTCCCTGCGGTTGCTGCATTTTCTCTTGGAGCTCCTGTTTCCTCCCACATTCCAAGGACTTGCAGTAGGTGAATTGGACACTCTAAATTGGCCATAGATGTGAGTGTGTATGTGAGTGAGTGCTATGGTTGCACTAATGCAGCCGGGCTAGCGACAAAGCAGTGTAAACCTTGGCTCGAGATGATTACCTCTGTTGAAGTAACACCCCGACCCTATGTGCATAACATATATATATATATATATATATATATATATATATATATATATATATATATATATATATCTACTTCTAATATTCAAAAGCCATATCATTGAATTTCATTTTCACAAAATGAAAATTGTAAAAGCTAAATACCCAAACAGAAAATTTTTCCCAGAGCAAGTAAACACACACCAGGGTAAATAACACCCACATATTTAGTGAAGATACACCACCACACCCCCTCTAACTATCTATCTATATATATATATATATATATATATATATATATATATATATATATATATATACCAACTCTGGGATTGTACTACACTGTAGAAAATGGCATGTTGGGCAAGTGTTTACTTGCTATGGGAAAAAAGTGCTATTCGGGTATTTCATTTTCACTATTTCCGTCTCAAGAAAATGAAATTCGATGATTGGCCTTTCAAATATTAGAAGGGGATCCATATATCCATATCTATCTATATATATATATATATATATATATATATATATATATATATATATATATCACTGCATGTTAAATTAAATTTACTAGCATTAAAAAATTTAACAGAGAGTCACTTTTCTTTTAGTTTCTTTTTCTTTTCATTGATTTTCCAACCATTTCATTCATCTTGTCTTTTTCAACGAGCTGTTATTCCAATCCATATCTTCGGTTTGATCTATTATAGTTTTTCATTTCAGGAATGTCATAGCAGTGACCAAATCTTAAAAGGTTTTAGTTTCGTCAGGAAGAAATGTTTTAAATCTGGCTGGAAAAAACACATAGACTTTAATCTGTCTTTTCTTACATTCTTTTATTAATGGTAGAAAGTATTTCCTCTTAGACATCACAGGAGCAGAATAATCATTGTCAAACCTCATTATTTTATCCTCTGTCTTGATAGGAGATTTTGACCAAGTTGATTTAAGAATTAATTTTTTGTCATGTGATGTGTGGTCTTTCTACACTATATGACACAGCGTCAGGTAAATCAAGAATCTTAGGAAGCCAGGATGCTAAAAAGTCTTTCATACTTCGCCCTTCAATTTTTTCAAGCAGTCCAAAGATACAGATGTTGCTTCTCCCAGTCTTGTTTTCTAGATCATCTATTTTGTTCAAGAATAGAGTATGTTGCTTCAATAAGAATTCAATATTGTTTTCATCTTCAGACAATCTCTCTCCCATGTCATTTAAGGCATCCTCTATTCCAGATATTTTAATTTTCTGCTATTTTAGAGACTCATATATTTGTTCTATCTGTATTGAACATTTTTCTTTAAAGTTATCTAAGTTGTTGTCTGTTTTGTCCATTTTCAAAGAAAGTTCTTGTAGGTTAGTAACAGACTGAAGCTCCTTTTTCAAAAATGAATTCTCAAAGCTTGTTTTTGTATGACTCATTTCTGGATTATGAGTGAGGAAGTTTTCTATTTTAAAAATTGACAGGAAAATAATATACATTTTTTTTATATTATCCTTCGGGACAATTCAAAGTAGTAATATCTGATTAAATAAAAACAGGTTAACTTAGAAGTATAATTTCCTGTCAGAAATAAAAATAGAGTAGTAGAGTAGGAGAAATATGCTGTTAGCCTGTCAGCATCTTAGTGACACTCCCTCTCCCAGAGAGGTTGTTGTATCTTTCGGCTTTCCCCGGTTAGGGATCGCTAGAGCGGAACTCCGGTCCGCTAATGATTGGCAGTAGATTTTTACATACCGACTTGCCAGGCCTGATGCACAACCTTCAAAAAAGGTATGCCCATTCACGCATGTCTCCAGACAGAAGACGCTTTAGCTGAGAATCGAACAGGACACCATCTTACTGTGAGGTGACAATGCTACCGCAGCACCACCACCACAGCTCCTGTGGTCTTATAATTTTTTTGAGAGGTACTTCTTTAAAAATATTTTAAATTATAGATAAGAAGAGATATTTCTAATATCTTCTAGGGCTGAGATCCACAATTAAGCTGCAAATATACATATTATAGCAAAATGTTTGCCACATATTTGTTCTTTGCAATACATACTATGTCACCAATATGTAAATATAGCAGAATATTTAAAATAAAATTCAATAGCGAAATTCTTAAAAAAATATACAATAAAAATAAAAGTTGTTCTCATAATACAGAATATTCCCTTCAATTTCAAACAATGGCACGCTCAAATGAGCAGAACCATATAGTTAGGTCTTCTGATGTCAGACCTGTGTTCCGGCAACTGAAAATTGTTGATCAAAAAAGAAACCAAAACAAAACAAAAATGGTCTTCCAAGAGATGAGGACCAACATACATAAATAAATCAAATCAAGTATCTTCTGTACCTCTGGAAAATTAGCAAGTTGTTGGATCACCTTACTACATTTACTAGTGTACACCGAGCTTCTCCTTCACTGCAAACACATACCTTTGTGGCTCATAAATGAAGGTCAATAATGTGCTTCTGCCCCATTTGGAACTTGCCAATCCTACTCCTTAACAATATGCATAATAAAGATTATAGATAGATTAGCTCAGTGGAAGAACACAATTGGTGAATGATGTGATGGTGGTCAGTTCTTCACACCAGCGGAGGTAACTAGTGAGGTCTCACAAGGCAATGTACTCAAGTCTTTCTTTTTTAGCATCTTCTTCCCAGTTGCTCGAGACATCACCAACAATCCTCGGATCACCAAGTCTGCTGATGACTGAAAACATGGTAGGACTGTTCCCCTCTCAAAAAAATGGTATTTGATCGAGAGGTAGATATAGCCACCCCCTGATGTAAAAACAATGAGAAAATACTCAATATACATGCAAATCTGACACAATCCCCTATCCGGAATGAGTTTTTCTTGTCTGATATTTAACTGAGTGAGAAACAAGCTAGATACTGAGATTAATGGCCCAGGTAAAACTACAGATGGACACCTCTTGTTTAATTAAAAAGCTGCCACTGTAGTAAGAAAAGACTTTGGTATGATTCATATGACATGCAAAGGATTTATAGCCCCTCTAGGTTTGTCAGCATTCCCCTCTACCTCAATGATAAAGCCAATTTCTTAGTATAGTGATCAGTTGTTGCATGTTCCTGAAAAACATATGGTTCAGCTGGAGAGGACACAGAGGGTAGAGTGATGTATTTGGAACCCTGAGTTAATCAGATAGTTTAAAATAATTGTTCTAGTTCTCAGCTTCATATTCTCTCCTCAGGTATGATGTATGCCTTGCATACTGGGTCATGAATGATCCTTTCCCATTCAAGACCGTGTCTGGAATGAACAGACTGGAGAGCTAACACATATCCAAGTACAGTTACCCTTCAAATTATCCATTAACAACATATCAAATGTGATATTTGCATTCCACGACTTCTGCCACTCCTGTGGCATAAACTCCTACTCCCTTTAAAACAGTGTGAATATGTCCCCAAGCATTAAAAAGGAATTCAGTGATTACTTGGGTATATGTATAAATTCCAACATGTGATCAAGAATCTCAAAGGCCACTCTGGAATAAGCTTGGTTCTACACTATGAACCAGTGACTTGAATGAGGAATCACAGTAAGATCTTAATAAGAATCCTTGATAACATAACAAATAGCTGCTTTAATTTGTGTTAAAACTAGTATGAATGACACAGACCCATTTATTTAAGAACTATTTAGCACTGTCAGTGTTAGCCAAAGTAAGCTAATGTTTGCCTAAACACAACAAAACCTCGATCTTTCTCTGACAAAAACAGGGTCCAGCTACAATAAGGTAGTCAGGCAAGGCATGGAAAAAAAACTACACTGAATCTGGCTGTGACTGTGATTTTAACAATGCAATCTAATTCTTCTAGATGTCATGGCAGTCTTTTTAATGCAAAGGTGGTATCTCAGAGCAGTATACAGATTAAAATACCATAGTGCCACACTATATCTGTCCTATTTCATTCATTAACTTTGTTTCTTCTTGTTTTAGTATTTGAAACACAATATTTTATTGAAGTTTGTTGTAGATCTTTCATTGTGGTTCTGAAATCTTCTTAATGCTGATGAAAAGGGGAATTATGTTTTAGATATTTAATGCTGTGTTTTACTTTTGACTTTTTTAACCCTCCCTTTAGGTTAATTTAACATAGGCTATTTTTTCTAAAATGTTGCAATCCTAGTATGCTATCAGGTTACTTACCACATAGATCTAATGATGTGGCAATAGTCTAATCTTATAATCTGACACCACTAATCTGATATTGATTAATTACCAAAGGTTTTTTTAGTAGTTACAACCTGTTGTGCCACTTTATCTATCACCACAAATCTGTAAAGATAAAAAAGTTAATTTTGTAACCCAACATTTCTATGTTTTGAAAGGACAAAAAGGATGGTTCTACTTTAAAATCTAGATGCATATATTCATAAATCACGGAAGACTCATGGATATGTTAACATTTACCATCTATAGATATTGTGTGTCTTCAAGCAGTCATCAAATACAACTACTATACACCAAATGTCTAGGGCTATGTGAGGATCTAGAATAGTCTAATCCTTCCTGGTTCTTATTATGTCTGTACCAGTACAATCCAACCCACCATAGTAAATGTAACTGCACAGACTCATTATACATGCATTCCTTTCTTTCAGCTGCAGGCAAAACATCAGTGGCTACAACAACTAAAGGCTTATTTATGGCATCTTCTAAATGTTTTTTTAATGTGTCCTTTTTATTTTTCTCTATTCTTCTGTGAATAGAAAATTAGCAGGTATTGTTTTCGTAAACACACGGCATATAAGATGATGCATAGCAACATGATATATACAGTTTACAAAGATGCAAAGGCATTTGAAAATTATAGGATGTCATTGTCAAAAAGCAGGAAGAAAAAAAAAAACAGAGTGGGATAACTGTTATTATACTATGACTGGCCATTAACATTCAAATAGGAGCTTGCAGATTGGTCAGTCCAACCAGCATGCCTGTTGTAAATCGAGAATATACCAATGATAAAAGTTCAGCCAGTAAAGTAGCATTGAGTGGCCAAACTTTTTTCTATTATTATGTGGGGACATGTGCAGTGGTGGTGCTGCGGTAGCATTGTCGCTTCACAGTAAGACGCTGTCCAGTTCGATTCTCAGTTAGAGTGTCTTCTGTGTGGAGATATGTGTGAATGGGCGTACCTTCATTGAAGGTTGTGCGTCAGGGCTGGTAACTCAGCATGTAAAAATCAACTACCAATCATTAGCGGACCGGAGTTCCGCTGTGGCAACCCCTAACCAGGAAAAGCCGAAAGACACAAACAAACAAATGTGGGAGACATGCATTAATCTGGATGAATAAAACTCTGAAACTGAAATCTATTTCATTATTTATTGACTTCATTCCAATTAAAATTATTTTTTTTTCCCAACACATCACTGAGGAACAAAGTCACCGAATAAGACAGGCATTTCAGTTTCAGGCTTTCTTTCCTTCAGACAATGCGCATATATTCACTTTTTTTTAAATAAAAGATCCAGAGGTATAGATGAGAGTGTGTTGTACCTTTAAGAGCCATACCAGTCCATGAGCATGTGCATATAATTACTGAGCATGTACAAGCAAAAGTGTCATTTTGAGTAAGCAGCCAGAGTGAAAGCATGAATGTGTCTGACAGTCAGTCAGATAGTTCGTTTAAGTTTAATTCCAGTCATCCAACCTGATGTGTTTTTCTGTAATATTAATTTATTAAAGATGCCTCTGGCAATCAGTTGTGAGATAGAAGGATTTCATAACTACAGTTATCACACGGTAATCAAAGGAAAGTGAGCAATCATCCCAGGTGCCCAGGTCTCTATTCAATGGCCTTCTTGACAGTGGGGTGTTGTTGATATAGGAGGTAGAAGTAATTTGCTGTTTCTTGAAAGGGATGAGACTGCATTTCTTGGTGTTTAGTTGAAGGTTTTTTTCCTGGGCACCCAGTGTTGAGTCATGTTACTTAATTTTGAAGAGAAGAAGTAACTTGGGCAGATTTAACAACTATACTCAGGTTACAGTCACCAGAGATCAGTGTTATTAGCTTTAAGGACAGAGAAATCAATGTCTAATAGCGGGGTCCCAGCACAGATCCCTGAGGACACCACTGCTTACCTTCTGTCTGACATAGAAGGCATCACCAGCTATGTCAACATACCTTCTATAATTCTTGGGCCTATTTGTCTTACCACATAGGAATCACTATTTAATGCCATGTGGTATAGTGCCAAATGCCTAGGCCAGCTCAAGATAGGCTGCATGGATAAAGTGCCCAGTGTCCACCACCTGCATGACCTTGTCAAAGTAGTTTACAGGATTTAGCAGGCATAATCTACACACCTGCAGTAATGCAGTGACTGCCTATCTCATAAAGCCAACTGTGCACATGGCCTTTGATATATTTTGAATAATCGTTAAACATATTAGGAAGTTTTGAGTTATGATTATTACTACTGTCAGGACTTTATGTGAGCACCCAAACATTACCTGATGTGGTTGTGTATGCTTAACTTTAATTTATAAAATGCTCTGATTTAAACTGAGTGTACTTTAATGCATTCAGTGGTTGCCATATTAGATATTTTTAGAATTTTACAATTTTAAAGTAAGCTTTGGGACATCAAATGAACTGAAAATATATGCAGATGTAATTAACATAGGTGAGGCATGGGTTCTGTACTTATAATGTAAGTATGTATGTATGTATGTATGCATGTATGTATTTAATATTTATTTATTTACTCTTTGTACACAGGGTTAGCCCCACTAGGCCAGTGTGCTTTTTATAGGGAATATCTGAGGTGATATTCATACATACTAGGGGAAATTTGGCTAGGGCACTGTGGGAACTCCCCCTAGTCTTTTTTTTAACACAGGTTATAGGATCTTTGACATTCACTTGAGCTACTACAAACTCTGGAAGGTGGGACTTTGGTTTAATGTTTTATCCAAAGATTGGATTGATGTTTAAAGTTCAACATTCAATACAAGAGTGGTTTTCAAATGTGGAAGCCAGCCTCCCAGGGGAGCTCCTGGTATGTTTCAATGGAGACCCAAACAAGATTAAAAATTAGGTTTACTAAAAAGTTAATTATTCATTCAATATTATTTTATATAGGATAAGCTAAAATGCATAAGGATAACCATCAACCCATGTGTATTTACAAATCAGTAATACAAGAATAATGTGCTAACCAAATTTTAATTATTTCAAATGTGTGTATTTCAAATCTGTGTGCAGGGTCAATTTGTTTCTGTACAGTGTAAAATATGCCTTTGACATGGAGAACCCAAAGCACTTTTTGTGGTATTTAGGGATGGTTCAAAAGTTTCATCTCTGATCTGTGGGAGAATCACTATTAAAAGTATGAAAATAAAAGCATTAAAGTAAATTTTAGAATTTAATTTGAAACGGGTATTATAGGCAGAATTTGTGTCACTCAGCAGACATCTTCAATTAACTGCAGACAGCTTAGAAACTGAATTTAATAGCTATTTATTCAGCATGAATGAATTCAATGTAACTAACTGCCTATGATATTTTTGACAGCCGTGGCAAGTGAAACTACAGTTGAAAATATATGCCAAGTTTGCTGTGAAAGTTATTTTACAGGATAAAATGTATTTTTATTTATGAAAGTATATTTAATTGAAGGTCAATATATTTAGTGTTGGGACCTCTGATTTTCATGAGTATTTCAGATAGTTAAATGATCATAAAGATCATCTCTTGACATCACAACACACATTATGCTATCTATGCTTCATATCACTTGCAGTTTTGGGGCTCACTCTGAATAACTTGGCAGCATAAATGTATACTTAATATTATGATCATGAGAAGTCACATTCATTTCCAATTATTAGCACTTTGAGTTGTACGTACTCATTCAAAAATAAATAATCACAGCTTCCAATCTTTGAAATGTATATGTATGGTAAGGTATTAATGAATCTGTTTGATGTGTAATTCTAAGACTTTTTTAAGGAATTTATCAGCATATAAATTAATATGCACAGGCCTGATAAATGCAAACATGATGTTTGCTTCATTCCCCTGATATACTTGCTTTAGTTGCCCTATTAACTGCTATAATTTTATATTCTGACATTTTAATATTCTGCATAAGGTTTTACAAGCTATAATTATAAATTATTACAATTACAGTCGACTATTCTTTTATTTTCTTATTGTTTATCCACTGGTGGTCATTCTGGATGATTGTTAGTCCTTACCTATAAAGCATTATAAATCTTTGAAATTGTTTGACAGTTTGTAGCAACATTTTTCTGGGCACAATAGCTAGATAAGGTTATACAAACTGCATTTAATGATTTTTTTTACAAATACAGATAAACAATTATGTCTTATTTTTTTTTTTTTTTTTATGTCTTAATTTTTTGACTGATGATTCACGGTGCTCGGCTATTTATCAGAACTTTTAAAATAACTGAACATTTTTTATTAATGAACTATGCATGAAGTATAGACTATGACTGTACTATAAAACTGTGATTTCTATTGTAACACTGGATTAGGAGTTTTTCTCCCCGGGCCTCCATTGAAAATGGGCTCATTTTTGGCCCAGTGGACATTCCAGGTAAACAAATGGCAAATAAAAATAAAAATATCATGTTTAGGTATAAATGAAGACTTCTTTTAGTTCTGATGTTGTATTTGTACAATATATTATGATTTTTATGTATTCTGCATTTGCAACTCTGAGAAAAAGTAATATGTGTTTCTTTAACAAAATGCAATAAAGTCTTTAGTTTGTACATATTGGTCAATTTTTTTTGTTGGTCTGCACTTATAGATGGTTATATCTTTCTCTGATTCTGTTTGATGCTTTCTACAATTTTTTAAGACCAGATATTTGAATAGCTGTCCAGAGTACTTTGTGTGTCTGTTGAGTTATAAGCAGCTTCTCAAAGACATATATTGTACCTTTTCCAGTATATTAGTCAAAGTTATCTTTTTTCTAAGTAGCTTTGGCATGTGTTCTGTCACGGTCATATCTAGAAAGGAAATCTTACTTTTTCTATTTCTGTATTAAAGTCCACCCATTGGCAATTCCTGAGAAATATGACACACATACTTTTTCATCTGGGGCAAAGCTGTTAATCTGTGACAGATGCAGTTCTGCTTTTGGGTAGTGTTGGTCAGCTCTGATAAAATCTACATTTTTATTTATCACATTTCTAACTTCCTTTAACTATTTCAGGCATTTGTCTTTACTGATACTAGCTATATGTTACTCAGCTGCTACAATTAGTTATTTTTTTCTGCAATCAGCAAGTCAGTTTGCCTCCTTATTGGGTGGGGTTGTTAAGACTTTCTGGTCCAGAAAGGGATGAGTCTCTTATAAAACTAGATTATAATGCAGTGATACTACTATCAGTCAATACCCACTGTGAGAATTTTATGATATTCGTTTGATCTAATAACTCAAGGAGGGGATTTAGTAATCCATTTGTACAAGAGCAGGATTTATTTATTTATTTTTTGATATGTATGATTTCATTGTGATTGTAAATTATAGGTGGGCTAACATTTAGAATATGAGTGAGTCTTAGTAATGGGGTTGTTAAAAAAACTGAGGCTTTTTCTCAAATATTGGATTCAAATTTAACAATCAGATAAATGACAACATATGTGTGTATATATATATATATATATATATATATATATATATATATAGATATATATATATGGTTTCACTTCATATACTCAAAAATGCTTAAATCTCGAATTTCAGCATTTCAAGTCCATGAAGCCGAAACCACTACAACACCGAAACCCCACAAAGCCGAAATCACAAACCTTAACACACATACACTACACCACACATAAACCACAACACCTACACCACAAAAAACATAAACACAGCAAAACAACACATATACACATACCTACACTAAACAAAAGCAGGGGGGCAAGCACCCCTGCTCCCTTCCCCGCTTACTTATATATACTAACTCCAAGATCGCACAGAGAAAAAAAACTCACACACACATTCTGCAGTCCCTCGTGTGCGTGCGCACACACACACACACACACACACACACACACACACACACACGTTACAAAAATGCTCACATACACTCACTTACCTGAAAGTCTGAACACAAACATCCCAAACACTTCCCATAATGTAGCGTCACTGCATAAATGTGAATTCCACATATTCGCATTCACGCTTATGAACTTTCGCTATTCTAAAGTTTCGGCTTCATGGACTCAAAATGCTGAAATTTGAGAATTCAGCATTTTGAGTATATGAAGTGAAACTATATATATACATATATATATATATATATATATATATATAAATTAGTTTATTAAGTAAACTAACAAAGAAAATATCAAAGCATAAAAAACAACTATTTACAAAGGTGCCTACTATACAGCAAAATATCTAAATATTCAAGAATTAGCATTTATTACTTAAGTATTAGTGACTGTTTATTTAGCAGTTCTTTAAATTTCCTCCATGTGTTGTAAGAAGTGATGATTCTAGTTGTTCTTGTCTTGATTGTAAGAAGTTCTAGATAATAAATGTCGGTTGCATTGCTTAGAAATTTTTTCAAAGTTTGAGCTGATTCATTTTCCAGTTCTTTGTGAATACTTTTCTTGCTATTGTTAAAATGCTCCATAGAAGTGTGTACTTCATTTTTTGACACAAGAGGTATTGGTGTGTTAAATAAAATTAGTGATTTACAATGTATACTAAAAAAATCCAGGAGCTCAGATGAACGATCACATCATGAACAGCAAGTCCAAACAGTAGAATATGTCAAAGGTAAGACCAAAATGAAGCCAAATGAATAGATCAACATTGGATCAATAGAATGGTTTAAGAGCATTACAATCAAAAACATATGCTGCCAATCAGCTTTAATATTTAACTTGCATCTCTAATGTCCTACTTTTTATACATTAATCCAACTTTATATGGAGTAATGAATGCTCTATTCATGTATTTCCAAGAGAATAATCTCCATTTTTATGAAGAAGTAGTTTGTTTTGAGGACAATAACATTCATTTTTTACCACCTTCACTTGGATAGGTATTGTTTATGAGTTTGAAATAATCCAAATCACTTTCATTACAATATTTTGTTGTATTTTTGATCACTTTATATATGCTGGATAAAAGTCCTTTTCCTAGTATATTCTGATGTATGAAAATAATTAAAAGATCAATGAGCTTAGGAACAGAATATTTTACTGTTTGTTGCATTCATTTAACTTTATATTCTTCTGATGGTTTACAGTTTTGAAAATCTAACCACATTTCTTTACATAAGTCAAATGTTGTTGTTATATATTCTAAGGTTTGCAGTATTTCTCTATCCATGAGCTGAGATCAGTATATCAAAATGTTCTCTTTAAATGCAATAATTGTGGATAGGTTAAATGTACAAATATTTTGAATATATGCTATAAGAAACAGAAACAACTATGCTTCATATTCTGTTATTTTTTTTAATTCTGAAGGTGGTTAATATCGTAGAAATATAAGAAAAAAATATTGACTGCTTCCAAATTTCTAAGAAATAATCTTTTAACAACTAAAGAAGATTATTGCTTATTATATGATGATGTAAATATGTTAAATGGTTGGATTTTTAACTAAATGCTTTCTTGTATCTCTTTCCATTTGACACTATAATTATTTCACCAGAGAGAGATTGTCTTAATGATTTGATGATAAAGTATATAACTCTAAATCTGGTAGACCAATTCCACCAAAAGACCAATCTCTTATGTGATGATTTAGTACTAATCTACATTTATTGGGGGTACAAAAGAAATCTCAGAATTAAGAAATTAAACGTTTATATTTTTTAGGAGGAGGGAAAGATAAATGTTGTATTATATGTACATTTTTGTTAAAATAATCATTTTAATTAAAGAAAGTCTCTCTTACATAGGAAAAGATTTATTCCATTTATTAATAACATTGTTTATAATGGTTAAACTATTACTATAATTTATGTTTGTTATATTTTAATGTTGTCTGTTAAAGTTATCTCTAAATAGTTAATTTTGTCTTCTACAATATATTTAGACAATCTTTTTTCTATATCATAAATGCTAGAATTTCTAGGTAAAATTATTTTTTTTTTGTTTTCATTAAAACTAAGTCCAGATTTATTTTGAAAGATTTATATTGCATTAAAAACATCACTAAGAAAATTGCTATTATAATTTAAAGTCAGAAGAATATCATCAATAAACAGTTGTATTTTGGACTTTAAATTACTATTTATCTGTAGGCCTTTGAAATCTAAGTTCAATCTTATGTAATTTGCAAATGGTTCCATAATTAAAGTAAAAAGTAGTAGCAACAATGGGCAACCTTTCTTAGTTCCCTTAGAAATAAAAAAAGACCATTAAACATGCAAACCTATTATTATATAAGCAAAGGAGTTTTCAAAAAGAAGATTACTAAGGTGTAAGAAATTACAATTGAAAAATTACATTCCTCTAAGACTAAGAAAAGGTATTTTCAATTAACTCAGTCAAAAGGACTATTAATGTTTAAACGTATTAATGTTAAGTTATCTTTTGTACTATTAGCATACACAGTTATGGTTAATAGTCTTTTAATGTTATCATAAGTATTTTTAAGTCTTATGAATCCAATTTAATTGTTATTAATCAGAGATGAAAGAAATTGTTTAATTCTAGCAGCATGTACGATATAGATATTTTATAATCAATATTTAATAATGAAATTGGTGTACAAGAAGAACAATATGTTGGGTCTTTATCAAATTTTAAGATGGGAGAAATAAGCATGTATTTTCATGATGGTGGATCTTTTGTTAGATCTTTAACTATTAAAACTTTGAGCAAGATATTTAAAGGTTCTTTTGGCATAAGATTTCAAAATTCTGATATTATGCATACATTACCAGGAGCTTTGTTAGGTTTTAGTTTATTAATTTGAATTTTGAATTCAGATATTAATATATGTCTGGTTTCTAATGAAAGTTTTAATTACTTCTTGTGAATCCATTGATGGATTATGTTGATTAATTCTACTGAAGTAAGTTGTAAATACTCTTAAGTTGCCCTCTATTTCAGTAACATTTTCTTACCATCAGAAGAATTCAACTCCTTAATGTTATAAGAATTAATAAGCATTTTTGTTCTGGAAGCAAATGTATGCATTGATTTTGGCTTTATAGAATAAAGAATTATTTAATATTTTCCAAATTTATCATAGTTCTATGGATTAGGATTTCTAGATATTTACTTTGTAAATTATTAACTTCTTTTGCCAGGTTGTCATTTCCTTTTTGGTTATTTAGTTTAACTTATTTTCTTCTTGTAAAGCCATCAGATCCTTGTCCCATTGCTTTTCCTTTACATCATACCAATTCATAACTTTACTGTATAAATATGCTTTTACTGGATGTCATAAATAAATCTCTGACATATCCTCTGTATAGTTAATTTCAATTACAGTCTGAATTTCTTTAAAATCCTTTAAATTGGTTATATTAGCTGGTATCCTTTTACCAGGAATATTATTATTACAATTTAATTTATTTTAAGATTAATTGTTATAGTGCTGTGGTCAGAAAATGGACAAAAGGTTACTTTAACCTTATCTAGTCTAGTGGTTAAATCATTAGAAATATATACTCTATCTGTTTTTGATTGTGATCCATGTCTATGTGAAAAAATGAGTAAAAATGGTTCTGAGTTTGAAAATTCATTGATATCTTTAATCTGAAATAAATCTCTAAAATGTATTAATGCCTTTGCTGAATCTT
The DNA here is from genome assembly GCF_019279795.1 of Protopterus annectens. Taxonomy (NCBI): domain Eukaryota; kingdom Metazoa; phylum Chordata; order Ceratodontiformes; family Protopteridae; genus Protopterus; species Protopterus annectens. The sequence goes on from NC_056747.1 coordinate 299,442,458, forward strand.
GTATCCTTCATTTTCTGGTGGTATTAGAATCTTTATCTTTTAATATGCAATTAAACCTCCTACCAAAATAATACTACCTTACTTAATAAGGGTGCATAATTTTCTTTTGATTTCTATTATTACTGAATAAAACATATCCTTGTCATCACTATATGTATTTAGATATTGGGTGTAGGTGTAGAGTTTCTCCACAAGATAGCTACCCCTCTTTGTTTCTGATTATACTGGGAGCTAGTTAACACAGTATAATATTTAGTATTAAGTCTACCAGTATATTCTTGTAACAAATGAGTTTCTTGTAAAAAATAATCTGGGAAGTAAATAACTTTAGAAATTTGTTTAAACTACTTCTCTTGCAACCATTATTTAACCCATTAATACTGGTGGAAATGCACTTTAAATATGTCATATAATAATCAAGACAAAAATGTAATCAATAACATTATATTTCCAAAAAGTAATATTAACAATGAAACTACTCAAATCTTGAACTATTTATTCGTTCCAAGTGTTTTTATTAATCTTTCAAATAATTCCATTGTATAATAATCTTAATACATTTTCTGATAAGTAAAACAGTATGATTAACTATATACAATATTTACAGTTGGCTTGAAATTAAATTATTATATTGATCAGTCTAGTCAGAGTAACATCATATTAATGAGAGATCATTTGTTCCTTTTTCTTTTGCTTTCATTAAGAGTTTGAATTCAAGTTTAGTGTCTCAATAAGTGATAGTATTTTTTCCCATGGATTCTTGTTCCATCGTCTTGGTGCTAATCTTAGTTCTTTTACTCTGGTTTCCAGTAATGCAGTTTCCTTCAATATTAGCAGAAATTCTTTAAATGATGGTTCCAGATTTGATTTCCATTTTCTGGTAATACATTTTCTAGCATTTGCTAGAATGTTCCATAGTAGGTAGAGATTTCTATTATTTAAATCTAAATTCTCATTAACATTCAAGAAAATTAGAGATTTACCTACTACAAATGTATCATAGAATATGGCTTGTATGAAATTGCTGACATCTTCCCAAAATTTTTTAACTTTAATACAGTCATGAAATACATGTATCCAATCTGCTTTACAACTCTGCAAGCATCTCCAACATGTAACATTATTAGAAGTATTACTTTTTAAAATCTATTTGGCATAAAAAAAGATATGTGCAAAAATTTCCATGTGTAAATTCTCCAAAATTGTATGTTGGATATCTATTTAACATAATTTAGTATTTTGTTTTTGTTTTCCAGGGATAAATTTATTGAATGACCTTTTGTTATATGATTCCCAAATTTTTGATTGATTTTAACTTTATAATTTATTAAAATTTTATATAATTTTGATGTGAAATTTTCCCAATTTTGATTATTGTATACTATTTCATATAAATATGTTATAAGTGTAGGTTTATCTCTAAAGGAATAATTGTTAATTATTCTGCATAGATCTTCTGAGTATTGTAATATGCTTTGTAATAATACCCAGTCTGATGTAGAGAGATTAAAAGTTTTTATTATAAGTTGACTATCCAAAACCTTATGTTCATTACTGCATTGTTGCCAGCAAATTAATTGTTTCTTTTCCCAAGTAATGAAAACTGTCCTATGCATTTTGTTTGGAAAATTTCTTGTTACATTGAAAGGATATAAAAGTTCTAGCCATAACTTTATATCTGTATTAGAAGTTACAAATCTTCTAAATGAATTATACATATCATTTAAGTATTTTAGATTAGTAGGTTTTGTTAGATTATATTGAAGGCTAGCGCATAAGATATTCCATGGGTTATTAATATGATTGTCTATCATTAAATTCTTTAAAATGGTATTTTCATTTGAATAAATAACAGTGTGGAGAGAGTTCCAGTTAGAAGAATAGCACAGATCTATTCAATTTATAATTATTTTAAAAATGGAGGCTCTAATATAAGTTTCAATATCCGGGAAATTGATTCCACCTAGTTTCCATGGTCTAATCTGGTGTGTATAAGCTATTCTGTTTTTGGAAGGATGCCAAAGAAATCTTAATAATAATGTATTTATTTCTTTTAAAAAAATATTTGTCTGGTATTACTGGAATAGCTTGTGCTATATATAGGATTTTTGGAAGTAATATAATTTTTATTACTTGCAATTCAAATGTTATATATATTCTGTTCCATTTTATTATATTTGATTTTATTGTGTCTATGATTTCCCTGTAATTTATATTTAAATTTTTTTCTAATGTTGTACTTAATGTTATACCTTGATAGTTTAAAGTGAGAGATTGATTACCAATTATATAATTATCGTTTATTTGAAAATTATTTTTTTATTCAATATCATAAAATTTGATTTTGTTTTGTTAAAATGTAATCCTGAAATTGAATAAAATTTATCAACTTGTACATCTAATTCTTTTAATGATTTTTTTAGAAGTAGATGTGGTAAGAAGTATATCATCTGCAAATAACATTATTTTTGAATTATAGTGATTATATAAATTTATGCTGTCTGTTTTGGGATTGTTTCATATTGAGATGGCAAATATTTCAATGGCTAATGCAAATAATATGGGGGACATGGGACAACCTTGTTTTGTGCCTTTTGTCAATATTATTGATTCAGAGGTGAAAGGTCCTAATTTTACATATGCTAAATTGTTTTTATACATGTTCTTTATTAATGAAATAAAGGAGCTAGGAAACTCATAATATTCCAATATTTTGAACAAGAAATCCCAGTTTAAGGAGTCAAAAGATTTCTCTATATCCAATGCAACTATTAAAGCCTCTTGTTTTTCTCTATTTAAATAGTCAATAATAGTTAGTGTTCTTTGTATATTATCATAGGTGCGCCTATTATGTATAAATCCTGTTTGATCTTCATTTATAATTTTTATCATAGATTTTTTATTCTATTGACTAGAATAGCCATAAAGATTTTATAATCATTGTTTAGTAATGAAATTGGTCTATATGAACTGCATTTTGATGCATCTTTATTTGCTTTTATTATAGAAGTAATTAATGAGTATCTCCAAGATGGTGGAATGGTGTTGTGTGTTTGTATTTCTATTAAGGTTTTTTGGAAGACTGAGATTATAGATGATGGAAAGATTTTGTATATTTCAACTATAATACCATCCATTCCTGGAGCTTTATTATTTTTGCTTTCTTTGATTTTCTATGAAATTTCTTTAAGAGTAATTTGATTTTGAAGTTCTAATTTTAAATTTTCTGGAATTGTTTTAATCAATTCGGGTTTCAAATCTAAATTAAAGTTTTTTGTTTGAGTTCCTTCCTTCTTATAATGTTCTGTAAAATGGTATTTAAAAGCATCTAATATATCACTTATATTTGAAACTTTCTTGTTCTTCCTTCCTTCATGTATAATAGTAGTAATGTGATTTATTTTAGATTGTACTTTAACTCTTATCGCCAAATTATGCAAATGTTTAGGAGAAACAGCATATGAGTTTAATTTTAATCTTTCTTGTGCTAGATTAGTTTTATGTGTGAATTTCATTAAACTTTTCATGCAGATCATTAATTTTCATCTTAGTGCATTTGTTAAATTATTATTATTTATTTTTAGGATTTGATTTTGTATGTTGAGCAATTCTGATTCCCATTCTTTTAGTTTACTTTTGCACCATGTGATAATTTTACCATAAATATAGGCTTTTAGAGTGTTCCATACCATAACTATGCTGATTTAATTAGTGAGATTAGTGTCTAGAAAGAATTTCAACTGTGTGAGTAGCCAAGGTTTAAATTATTTTAGTTTTGTAATATATGCTGGAATTCTTATCATTTGTATTAATTTTTTAAAATTTGTTTGAATATTAATAAGGATTGCTCTATGATCTGATAATGAACATGGTATGATTGAAAAACTATTTATCTTTGCATCAAGATCTTGTGCAACAAAAATTTTATCTATTCTTGTTTGGGTTGTAAATCTGTGATCTTGGTGCGAAAATAACTGTGAGTTACTTTCTCTAAATTTGAATGTGTCTATTAAATTTTGATTTTCAGCCCATTTTTTGATTAGCTTTGCTATAAAAGTTATACTTAATTTTTTTTTTTGTTGGTCGTCTCTGAATTATCAAGAATGCAATTAAAGTCACCACCTAATACCAGGCTAGCTTTATATGTTTTACTAATAAAGTCTAGATGTTTCTTTGTCATACTTTTTCCTATTCCTGGGAACCAATAAAGATTTACTAATGTCCAGATTCTATTATTGAATTTTAATATAACAAGTGTTATAAGCCCCTCTTTATCTTCATAGCTATAAAGAATTAGGGGATTAATGATGTTTTTTCTCCATAGTATCCTAACTCCTCTAGTTTTGGTTTTATATGATGATTGCGCTATTGTTGTATACTCATCTGGATTCCATAAATGCTTTTCATCATCTTTAAAGTGAGTCTCTTGAAGAAATATTAGTTGCGCTTTTTTTATTTTAAATATCTTAGTAGGTTTGATCTTTTCTTTGGATTATTTAAACCATTTATGTTCAGTGAAAGTAGTGTTAAGTCCATGATTGTTGTTGAGTTTCATGCTTGCTAATATTTATATTAATGTTTGAGTACATTTTATAGTATTGTATTTGGAACAAAATTCTCCTTATTTCATGTATCATAAATAGACTGAATCTCTTTTGTAATACTTTTATATTGATGTTCATTTCAGGCCACAATAAAACCATGTAAAATGATTTAAGTAAAATTATTTTGATTAATATAATCTTTTCTTTCAACCTTCCTCCCATCACACATGGAATTATATACATTCCTAATCTGATAGACATAAACAAAATATCTATCAGATTAACCCTCATGTTTGGTAGACAGATTTCCTCATGCTCCATTGTTGTATTCTTAGAGACCTTTGAAATGATAAACTAGTATATGTTGAATAATATATATGGTTCTACATATTATATACATAGTGAAATACATAAGTAATTGTAGGCTATATACATATATATAAATACATTCCTTATTATGAACATTTAATAACATATCAATCATATGGCTAAGTATATTCATCTCAGATAAGTTAAACCCGACATCCAATTGCTCTAATGCCATCTTCTTTTCCCCTTCTCTCTCTCCCTTATGTATATGAACAATTTGCAAAGACACAGACATGTATTTTATATACTATTTTCATTGGATCATTCATAGTGACTGACTGATATCAACTATTTAATCATTTCTGAATCTGATGTGATTATAGATTTTCTATATATGTACATGACAGGACTATTAACATAGTAATATATGCATCAAATGTTCAAGTTAATCATCTAATAGTAGATGATAGATACAATCTTTTCCAAATACATATTGATTGTAATGAAATCTATTTTACATAAATACATTAAGATTAAAAAAAAATCATTGACTGGTACATGCTCATGAATCAAGAAATTGTATTATATACACAGTTGTGATACTGTTTTTTACTAAAAAAAATTTAAAAAAACATATAATTTTTGTTAGTGCAAACATATGGTAAGCTCTGCAAACTAGTTATTGTTCAAGATAATTTAATACTCATAAATTACTTATTATATCCAATGTTTCTTTGACTATTTGGTTATATACTTCAAACCCTAGTTTATAATGCATATTAGAGTCTTACAATTTTTAGTATTCTTTTGTTTTTTCATATAATCCATAAGTTTAATACATAGATTTTACTATAGGTTAAAGAAATATTTTATAAACTTTTTATATAAGACCCATCTTGTTTATTCATTCAAATGTAACAGTTTTAACTTTCTGTCAACAAAAACTATTAAAACAACTATATTTTTATTTAAGATAAGCTTACTGATTAAAAAAATATCAGACTCAGAATGCCCACTGAAGTACATTGTAGTATTTCCTTTGTTGTGCAGCTTAGCTATGGTGCAGTAAACGAGTTTCTATGCATGACAAAAATTAAATTAAGTTTCTAAATAAAAGATATAGTCATTACTAGAATCAGTTAAAAATGATATGTCTGTATTTGCACATGTGTACATTGTCAAATCTAGCCATGTAGATGATAAACATATGTGTGTATTGTCACTATTTTGTGCACATCTCTGTGCTTATACACATATTTGTAGATTGACACATACAGGCTCATATTTCCATGTTTGAGATTTGTAGAATAAATCACTTGACTATGTTTCTCTAATTCTTACAGAGTTATCATACAGTGTTTTCCTGAACTGAGTAGACTTATTTCTTCCTATGGTTTAGCCTTGTCATATCATTACTTTTATTATAAAGTACTTCATATTTATTCCAACTAAATATTCTGAGTCTATCCAAGAGCTTTACAATATACAAGTCAATTCTTCTTTTGAAATACAATCTATTAAAGAGTTAAACATTAATCTAAGAGAGATTTTCAGCATGTTTATGATTGGCAGCAGACTGCTGTTATACCTGTCAATAACTGTACATAATGTAGCCTACTTTTCTATGTCAGTGCTATGGACAATTAAAATCATATCTGCTATCAGTTGAAAAATATCATGTCACTGCATTTTACAGATTAACTGTCCATCAGTATTTTAAAATTGCTGGAATCTGATGTTTAAATCCACTCAACTGATTAACCATATATCCTTTGAACGTGCTATGCTAGGTGTCATAATGAGACAATAAAGTGGTAGAACAGCCATTCAATACACACTATAGAACTTTGATGTATATATTTTGAATACTTGTGCCAAAAAAATGAATATGCATTACCGGAACAAATTGGCTAGCAGGCATTAACTGGTATGTATGACACACTGCTGCCTATTACATTACAGGATATCCCTGTCCAGTAAACAACAGTTAGAACTGGATTGCGTTTGGTCTTTAACATCTAATTATACATTGTGCTAGTCAACCAACTATTTCATGTAAGCACATGCTAGAAGGGTGACATCTTACAGAAGTATCATTTATTTTGGAATTAGCAAATACCGCATACACTAAAAAAAAAAAATGTGTTAATGGTCAGTCATCTGTTCTGCACTATTTTTTTAACAAAGACACAAATGTACCCACAAACTCACACATACACACACACACACACACACACACACACACACACACACACACACACACACACACACGTAAATATTTTTAATTAAAACAATGTTAAAATCTGTCACAGGGTTTTTTATAAGCAGTACAACAGCTACAATCAAGAAGGTGAAAATACAGCTTTGAAATCAGAAGCTTTTGGAAGATAAAATAAATTCTGTACATAAAATTCGAAACATTTTCCTGACCATTTCCTAAATGTTTTGAACATTAATAATCAGCGTGTTATCAGGACTATATCAGAGGGTGCTTGTCACTTTAAGACTAACAGGAAGTGTACAGCTGTATTGATGTGAAAACTCTTGGTATCTTGACAGTTTATACACTGAATCCTTGCCACTCACCACTCTGTAAAAGTAACTGTTCTTATTTATATTTCTATTTTAGTGATTTAGTTCATGTACTAGTATAGTGGTCTTTTTTCACATTAAATTTTATAGTTGTTGTAGTCTGATAAAGCTGAATGTGTTCATACTATTTTTTTCCTTTTTCTTACGCTCTCCCTAGTAAGACTGCACTGTATTCTGTCTTCTTTCTCTCTCTTTTACATCATCGTATCCTTGTAGAGCGTGAATGCAAGCTATTAGTGTTACTGTGGTGTTGAATGATTACAAGGACACTATTCATATGTTCACAAGTGTGTTTGACTGTGAAATGGGTTCGCGGCTTCTTGTAAACAGCTGTTATTTATTCATATCCTCGTCAGACAGTTCGTGTAAAGAAAAAAAAAGAGAGATGATGCTTTTAAAACAGAAGATGCCTTTAAATTTATCAGGTGTTTCTACCCTTTGACCTCATATGTCGAATGTAAACACTGCCCTCTTCTAAATGTTTCCAGCAGAACACTAAAACTGATCTGAAAATTTAAGCTGTTATGTGAAGAAGCCTGCAACCTTAGCTGGAAATTCAAGCTAGCAAAAAAAAAAAAAAAAAACATGAAGCTTCAACGACTACAACAAGTAAGCGCTCAAGCTCTAAGTATCTGAAATTAGTCAGAGCCATTAATTGTAACTTACTTTTGAAGCAAAATGGCATTTCTCCTTCACTTGCAACATCTAGACAAGCACACTCATTCTATGCACCCTCAGCAGCAACATCAACACATCCTACACATTTCCACTGATCACCAATGCAATAAAACAACCACAAATGAGCAACACAAAACTGCCAGCATAGAAAAAAAAACAAATATATAGAAATAGGACTAAAGATGAACACCATACCTAACCCCCAGCCACTATTAGAGAGACTATATAACAATCAAAGGAAAACAATTCAACCATAGGAACTCACGGTACGTCTACTATACAAAGAAATAAGAAAAACATAGACACAAACAAAAACACTATCTGACAAGCCCACTTCCTTCCAAAAGGATCTTAAGATTAATGGAAAGCATATACCATTATAACCAAGCAGCAACAGTAAATAGTAGATGGGCAATTTCTACAAGCTTTAATATTCAACTTTACATATTAAAATACAGAAATTAGATTACTTTCTCTATGAATAACTGAGTAACTGAATTAAAATAGTAACTTTATAGCAGTATAGGTATAGGAAACATGCATGTAAAGCTAACACCAAAGTAAAGCAAATACTAATGAAATAATAATGAAAAAAGAATTGTTAATTATTTATTTAATCACTGTGAAGTATATGTACCACAGTGAAAAAGAAATATGTTAATTATTAAATTTAGATATTAAAGTAGAGAACGACAAGAAATAAAAGGAAATGTAATTACCTTAGTGAAAAATGCATCCAATTTTCCTTCTTTAAATATCAGAATGTTTTAGAAAAATATGAAGTTATTGTTTTTTATACTCTGGGAGGCCATGGTGGTGCTACTGTTAGAGTTGTCACCTCACAGCAACAGTTTCTCTAGTTCGATTCTCAGCTGGGTGCCTTCTATGTGGAGTCTACATGTCCTCCCTGCGGTTGCATGCATTTTCTCTGGGAGCTCCTGTTTCCTCCCACATTCCAAGGACTTGCAGTAGGTGAATTGGACACTCTAAATTGGCCATAGATGTGAGTGTGTATGTGAGTGAATGCTATGGTTGCACTAACGCAGCCGGGCTAGCGACGAAGCAGTGTAAACCTTGGCTCGAGATGATTACCTCTGTTGAAGTAACACCCCGACCCTATGTGCAAAATGGGAAAAAAAGGTTTGAGGATATATATATATATATATATATATATATATATATATATATATATATATATATATATATATATATATATATATATATATATATATATATATATATATATCTACTTCTAATATTCAAAAGGCCATATCATTGAATTTCATTTTCACAAAATGAAAATTGTGAAAACTAAATACCCAAACAGAAAATTTTTCCCAGAGCAAGTAAACACACACCAGGGTAAATAACACCCACATATTTAGTGAAGATACGCCACCACACCCCCCTCTAACTGTATATATATATATATATATATATATATATATATATATATGTATATAGATATATATATATATATATCTATATACATATATATATATACATATATATATATATATATTTATATATATTTATATATATATATATATACCAACTCTGGGATTGTACTACACTGAAGAAAATGGCATGTTGGGCAAGTGTTTACTTGCTATGGGAAAAAAGTGATATTCGGGTATTTCATTTTCACTATTTCTGTCTCAAGAAAATGAAATTCGATAATTGGCCTTTCAAATATTAGAAGGGGATCCATATATCCATATCTATCTATCTATATCTATATATATATATATATATATATATATATATATATATATATATATATCACTGCATGTTAAATTAAATTAACTAGCATTAAAACATTTAACAGAGAGTCACTTTTCTTTTAGTTTCTTTTTCTTTTCATTGATTTTCCAACCATTTCATTCATCTTGTCTTTTTCAACGAGCTGTTATTCCAATCCATATCTTTGGTTTGATCTATTATAGTTTTTCATTTCAGGAATGTCATAGCAGTGACCAAATCTTAAAAGGTTTTAGTTTCGTCAGGAAGAAATGTTTTAAATCTGGCTGGAAAAAACACATAGACTTTAATCTGTCTTTTCTTACATTCTTTTATTAATGGTAGAAAGTATTTCCTCTTAGACATCACAGGAGCAGAATAATCATTGTCAAACCTCATTATTTTATCCTCTGTCTTGATAGGAGATTTTGACCAAGTTGATTTAAGAATTAATTTTTTGTCATGTGATGAAACAAATCTCACAATAGCAGATCTTGTAGTTGGATTATTTTTACAGGCGGAGGTAGCCAAGGAGCTGTGTGGTCTTTCTACACTATATGACACAGCATCAGGTAAATCAAGAATCTTAGGAAGCCAGGATGCTAAAAAGTCTTTCATACTTCGCCCTTCAATTTTTTCAAGCAGTCCAAAGATACAGATGTTGCTTCTCCGTGTCTTGTTTTCTAGATCATCTATTTTGTTCAAGAATAGAGTATTTTGCTTCAATAAGAATTCAATATTGTTTTCATCTTCAGACAATCTCTCTCCCATGTCATTTAAGGCATCCTCTATTCCAGATATTTTAATTTTCTGCTATTTTGGAGACTCATATATTTGTTCTATCTGTATTGAACATTTTTCTTTAAAGTTATCTAAGTTGTCTGTTTTGTCCATTTTCAAAGAAAGTTCTTGTATGTTAGTAACAGACTGAAGCTCCTTTTTCAAAAATGAATTCTCAAAGCTTGTTTTTGTATGACTCATTTCTGGATTATGAGTGAGGAAGTTTTCTATTTTAAAAATTGACAGGAAAATAATATACATTTTTTTATATTATCCTTCGGGACAATTCAAAGTAGTAATATCTGATTAAATAAAAACAGGTTAACTTAGAAGTATAATTTCCTGTCAGAAATAAAAATAGAGTAATAGAGCAGGAGAAATATGCTGTTAGACTGTCAGCATCTTAGTGACACTCCCTCTCCCAGAGAGGTTGTTGTATCTTTCGGCTTTTCCCGGTTAGGGATCGCTAGAGCGGAACTCCGGTCCGTTAATGATTGGCAGTAGATTTTTACGTACCGACTTGCCAGGCCTGATGCACAACCTTCATCAAAGGTATGCCCATTCACGCATTTCTCCAGACAGAATACGCTTTAGCTGAGAATCGAACAGGACACCATCTTACTGTGAGGTGACAATGCTACCGCAGCACCACCACCACAGCTCCTGTGGTCTTATAATTTTTTTGAGAGGTACTTCTTTAAAAAGATTTTAAATTATAGATAAGAAGAGATATTTCTAATATCTTCTAGGGCTGAGATCCACAATTAAGCTGCAAATATACATAGTATAGCAAAATGTTTGCCACATATTTGTTCTTTGCAATACATACTATGTCACCAATATGTAAATATAGCAGAATATTTAAAATAAAATTCAATAGCGAAATTCTTAAAAAAATATACAATAAAAATAAAAGTTGTTCTCATAATACAGAATATTCCCTTCAATTTCAAACAATGGCATGCTCAAATGAGCAGAACCATATAGTTAGGTCTTCTGATGTCATGGCAAGTTCCCCAGACCTGTGTTCCGGCGACTGAAAATTGATGATCAAAAAAGAAACCAAAACAAAACAAAAATGGTCTTCCAAGAGATGAGGACCAACATACATAAATAAATCAAATCAAGTATCTTCTGTACCTCTGGAAAATTAGCAAGTTGTTGGATCACCTTACTACATTTACTAGTGTACACCGAGCTTCTCCTTCACTGCAAACACATATCTTTGTGGCTCATAAATGAAGGTCAGTAATGTACTTCTGCCACATTTGGAACTTGCCAATCCTACTCCTTAACAATATGCATAATAAAGATTATAGATAGATTAGCTCAGTGGAAGAACACAATTGGTGAATGATGTGATGGTGGTCAGTTCTTCACACCAGCAGAGGTAACTAGTGAGGTCTCACAAGGCAATGTACTCAAGTATTTTTTTTTTAGCATCTTCTTCCCAGTTGCTCGAGACATCACCAACAATCTTCGGATCACCAAGTTTGCTGATGACTGAAAACATGGTAGGACTGTTCCCATCTCAAAAAAATGGTATTTGATGAAGAGGTAGATATAGCCACCCCTCTGATGTAAAAACAATGAGAAAATACTCAATATACATGCAAATCTGACACAATCCCCTATCAGGAATGAGTTTTTCTTGTCTGATATTTAACTGAGTGAGAAACAAGCTAGATACTGAGATTAATGGCCCAGGTAAAACTACAGATGGACACCTCTTGTTTAATTAAGAAGCTGCCACTGTAGTAAGAAAAGACTTTGGTATGATTCATATGACATGCAAAGGATTTATAGCCCCTCTAGGTTTGTCAGCATTCCCCTCTACCTCAATGATAAAGCCAATTTCTTAGTATAGTGATCAGTTGTTGCATGTTCCTGAAAAACATATGGTTCAGCTGGAGAGGACACAGAGGGTAGAGTGATGTATTTGGAACCCTGAGTTAATCAGATAGTTTAAAATAATTGTTCTAGTTCTCAGCTTCATATTCTCTCCTCAGGTATGATGTATGCCTTGCATACTGGGTCATGAATGATCCTTTCCCATTCAAGACCGTGTCTGGAATGAACAGACTGGAGAGCTAACACATATCCAAGTACAGTTACCCTTCAAATTATCCATTAACAACATATCAAATGTGATATTTGCATTCCACGACTTCTGCCACTCCTGTGGCATAAACTCCTACTCCCTTTAAAACAGTGTGAATATGTCCCCAAGCATTAAAAAGGAATTCAGTGATTACTTGGGTATATGTATAAATTCCAACATGTGATCAAGAATCTCAAAGGCCACTCTGGAATAAGCTTGGTTCTACACTATGAACCAATGACTTGAATGAGGAATCACAGTAAGATCTTAATAAGAATCCTTGATAACATAACAAATAGCTGCTTTAATTTGTGTTAAAACTAGTATGAATGACACAGACCCATTTATTTAAGAACTATTTAGCACTGTCAGTGTTAGCCAAAGTAAGCTAATGTTTGCCTAAACACAACAAAACCTCGATCTTTCTCTGACAAAAACAGGGTCCATCTACAATGAGTTAGTCAGGCAAGGCATGGAAAAAAACTACACTGAATCTGGCTGTGATTGTGATTTTAACAATGCAATCTAATTCTTCTAGATGTCATGGCAGTCTTTTTAATGCAAAGGTGGTATCTCAGAGCAGTATACAGATTAAAATACCATAGTGCCACACTATATCTGTCCTATTTCATTCATTAACTTTGTTTCTTCTTGTTTTAGTATTTGAAACACAATATTTTATTGAAGTTTGTTGTAGATCTTTCATTGTGGTTCTGAAATCTTCTTAATGCTGATGAAAAGGGGAATTATGTTTTAGATATTTAATGCTGTGTTTTACTTTTGACTTTTTTAACCCTCCCTTTAGGTTAATTTAACACAGGCTATTTTTTCTAAAATGTTGCAATCCTAGTATGCTATCAGGTTACTTACCACATAGATCTAATGATGTGGCAATAGTCTAATCTTATAATCTGACACCACTAATCTGATATTGATTAATTACCAAAGGTTTTTTTAGTAGTTACAACCTGTTGTGCCACTTTATCTATCACCACAAATCTGTCAAGATAAACCAGTTAATTTTGTAACCCAACATTTCTATGTTTTGAAAGGACAAAAAGGATGGTTCTACTTTAAAATCTAGATGCATATATTCATAAATCACGGAAGACTCATGGATATGTTAACATTTACCATCTATAGATATTGTGTGTCTTCAAGCAGTCATCAAATACAACTACTATACACCAAATGTCTAGGGCTATGTGAGGATCTAGAATAGTCTAATCCTTCCTGGTTCTTATTATGTCTGTACCAGTACAATCCAACCCACCATAGTAAATGTAACTGCACAGACTCATTATACATGCATTCCTTTCTTTCAGCTGCAGGCAAAACATCAGTGGCTACAACAACTAAAGGCTTATTTATGGCATCTTCTAAATGTTTTTTTTAATGTGTCCTTTTTATTTTTCTCTACTCTTCTGTGAATAGAAAATTAGCAGGTATTGTTTTCGTAAACACACGGCATAAAAGATGATGCATAGCAACATGATATATACAGTTTACAAAGATGCAAAGGCATTTGAAAATTATAGGATGTCATTGTCAAAAAGCAGGAAGAAAAAAAAAACAGAGTGGGATAACTGTTATTATACTATGACTGGACATTAACATTCAAATAGGAGCTTGCAGATTGGTCATTCCAACCAGCATGCCTGTTGTAAATCGAGAATATACCAATGATAAAAGTGCAGCCAGTAAAGTAGCATTGAGTGGCCAAACTTTTTTCTATTATTATGTGGGAGACATGTGCATTGGTGGTGCTGTAGTAGCATTGTCGCTTCACAGTAAGACGCTTTCCTGTTCGATTCTCAGTTAGAGTGTCTTCTGTGTGGAGATATGCGTGAATGGGCGTACCTTCGTTGAAGGTTGTGTGTCAGGGCTGGTAACTCAGCACATAAAAATCAACTACCAATCATTAGCGGACCGGAGTTCTGCTGTGGCTACCCCTGACCAGGAAAAGCCGAAATACACAAACAAACAAATGTGGGAGACATGCATTAATCTGGATGAAAAAAACTCTGAAACTGAAATCTATTTCATTATTTATTGACTTCATTCCAATTAAAATTATTTTTTTTTCCCAACACATCACTGAGGAACAAAGTCACCAAATAAGACAGGCATTTCAGTTTCAGGCTTTCTTTCCTTCAGACAATGTGCATATATTCACTTTTTTTAAAATAAAAGATCCAGAGGTATAGATGAGAGTGTGTGTTGTACCTTTAAGAGCTATACCAGTCCATGAGCATGTGCATATAATTACTGAGCATGTACAAGCAAAAGTGTCATTTTGAGTAAGCAGCCAGAGTGAAAGCATGAATGTGTCTGACAGTCAGTCAGATAGTTCGTTTAAGTTTAATTCCAGTCATCCAACCTGATGTGTTTTTCTGTAATAAACTACTTAAATGAATAACCAACCCTCATCATCTTATTTGACTAGACAAGATGAGCGACATGGTGTCAGAAGTGGGATCCAAAATAAAACTTCTTTAAGACCATGAGTCAAGCAGCCACAATTGGAGGAATATACAGAAGTAAATTATCTGACGCTCAAACAAGTTGCAAACAGGTCAGAAAGATAAATCCAGGTTCTAAAACTCATTTAAATGATTTTTTTACTCAACAAATATAAAATGAAACATTCAAATAGTTCAAAAAGAATTTCTAATGAAACAAAAGTTCAAAACTATGATATATTGATAAAAAGTACTCAAAATGCTTACAAATCTGTTTGAAATAACTTCTGAATCACATAAATGTATAAAAAATGGAAAACAACCATATATTTTTATGCTATGTGCTTCTATTTTGTAGCAATTAAATTATTCAAAATATCAAAGATGTGCAAAGTGTTCACAAGTCTGTGCAGTATTACAATATAGTTGTTTCACAGAATACAGTAATTTCAAAGAGATTATTGTGCAGTTGAATATTTTTCGAGTACCTGGTGTGTGCATTTAAATATAATTACAAAAGCATTTTGTTGGCATGGCAGAAGGATTTTGCAGACCTGGTCCACTTGTATTTGATGACGATGTTTCTGAAAACTGAAGAGTGAGCCAGAGTGCAGTATTTTCATACTGGCTGCTTTTTCTGATAAAGACACATGTACAAAGGCATTTATTCTGCTTAATCTAGCTGGTTCAGAAACCATTGAAAGGGAGCGTTCATTTGTGTATGCCCCAGCTGTGTATGCAGGGGAGGGGGAAGAATGCCATATTGTGGTACTGGCTGAAAAGTGAGAAGATCTTGAGTGCTTAAATGCAAATTTAGAGAAATGTATAACCTCCAAGTGAATATTACAATGGGAAGGCACATATTTTACACAAAAGATCAAAAGCCTGGTGAAACTTTTGCAGCATATATAACTGACTTGAGAAACAAGTCAAAAATATGCAGATTTGTTGATTTAAGACATGAGCTGATAAAATACAGGCTTGTGTGTGGTATTAAAGATGATGCAGTGAGAAAGATTTTGCTTCAAGTCAGTGATTTAACTTTGAACACGGCCATAGAGATTTGTCAGATATATGAACTCACAGAAAAGCACACAAATATCTGTATTATATCTGTATTAGAAACAGTATTTAGAACACATCTAGGGCCTCCCCCGGATTCATGAATCTTGCGCCAGGTGCACACATAGTGTAGGCTTTATAACACCAAATATGGCTGCTGAGCGATTCAGGTACGATCCAATTCCACGTGCACTACCGGCGTACGCCAGATCTGCACAGCCCCCGGCGTAGGTATGCTAATCACCCTATGTGCAGTGTGTCACCATGCAAATGAAGGCATATAGCGGTTCACGAAGTGGTGTAGGCGTAGCATAAGCCCACGGCAATGTAAACCAAAAAAAAACGGTTTACATTTTCCCAAACATAACATCGGAGTAATGGAAGAGTGTCAGACCCAGGTATCACACTGTTAACATATGCCAATGGCGAAATACACAGACAATGGCATAAGAAAAGATGCACAACACGTAAATAACAACTTAAATGTCATGTCCACAGTAACTCACATCAGAACCGCAGGACATGTGTGCGGAAGGTGCAACATAATGAAATAATATAACAATGTTATAAAATAGCATTGTAAGAGAAATCAGGTTTACAGCATAATACACCATGGTATGCATGGAACACCACAACCACGGTGCAAGGGTTGCCAAGGACTCGCGGCAGTCTTCAGTGTGATAACTATGAATTAGTAGTCAATGCCATGCAAATGAGGCAGATAATACTGAATCGCAAATGTCCCGCCGGAGTAAGGTTGTACCATACGGTGCAGCGGTAAAACACCGAGGAGTGGCTCAGAGGAAATACATGACATCTGCAGAGGGGTGTGCCACCGTAGCAGTAAGCACATTGGAGCATAGCAAACCTGGGCTGTACATTGCTAATCAAAGCTGCAGGGCCGGGGTGTGGGGCAATAGTTTAGCTGAGAGCACACATTGCGCGCAAAAGTGCATGTGTACGAGGATGACAACGTTCCCGAAACCTAGTAATCTGATGCACGCCCCGCAAACAATATCGGAAACAGGAAGGTGATGTGAAGAATATAAGGAAATGTGGAAGAAGTGTAATTGGAGTACTAATGAGCAATCAACACTAATCAACCCACGAAGGCCAATCGACGGCAGCTGACAACTCTGCATGCAGAAACCTGCAAAACGGGATAGGGGAGGCATATGAATGCAAAGAAAGTAGGGGAGGTAGCAGATTGCAAAGATAGAAGACCTGACACAGCAGAGCAAAGCAGACTGGCAGCACAATGGCAGTAGCACACAAAATGCATGATATGCCATGTCCATGAAAGTAGAAATGACAGTGCTCTGCAGGATGCATGCCAGAAAATGGTAGGTGCAACATGCAGAAATAGTAAGGGAAGTTCAAAAGGTAATCCATGGCAGGCAAAAGTAATTCAACACCAAAGGCAACACCGTTGTAGTTCCATCGGTAAAACACGGAAGATGACCCTTAGATACGGCCGTACAAACACACCCTGTGACATCATCGGTGTGCACAGCACAATAGTATAAAGTGTGAATGCACACAACACACAGCCGTGTATTCCCAAACACCGCACCATAGGTGTAAACACACAGGGAACTTTTAAAATGTACATGTTGGGTGCTGCCATAGCTGTGATCCATCAGCATGTGTTAGAGACAGATGGTGTTGTGGAGGAGGATGCCGACAACCACCGCAGGCCTCGGAGGAGAAGGAGAGTGTTCAGACCAAGGGTAACCTACCAGGGGCTACATGACCTGTAGATAGTAGAGCATTACAGGGTGGACAGGGACATTTTACAGCAAATAGTGGAGCTGTGTCGGCCACGCCTGAGAACAAGAAACAACAGAGGGGAACCCATCCCAGTGGACACAAAGGTATGTGTAAGCTTGCGAATACTGGCCACAGGTACCTTTCAAAGGCCAACTGGAGATATAATGGGCATCTCACAGGCATCAGCTTCCAGGGTACTACACCAGTTCCTGGATGCCATGTTACCACATGCCAATGAGCATATATACTTCCCCAGATCTCAGGAGGATTTGGCTAGCAATATGCGCCACTTCCACCATGTGGCACAATACCCGGAGGTACTGGGTGCGATAGACTGTAAGCACATACAAATCAAGTCACCACCTGGTGAGCAGGGTAGACGCTACATAAACCGCAAGGATTCCACTCCATCAATTGCCAGGTCGTGTGCAATGCCCAGGGCATTATCATGGATGTGTGTGCTGGCAGCCCTGGAAGCTACCACGACTCCCATATCTGGCATGCCTCACAGCTGTATCAGGTATTTGTCAGGGGGGACATCCCACAAGGCCATCTCGTGGGGGATGCTAGCTATGCACTGGAGCCGTGGATGATGACTCCCATCAGAAATGCACACACACACATGCAAGAATGCCATAATGAGGCACACGCACAAACCAGAATAATCATAGAGCGTGTTTGGGATGCTGAAATCATGGTTCCGGTGCTTGGATACATCTGGTGGAGCCTTGCAGTACTCTCCAGGCACATGTGCCCACATATTCATAGTATGTGCCATGCTACATAATATGATCCTGCGGAAGCAGCTGCTGCAGGGACATAATGGTGAAGGGCCACAAAGCCCACCACAATTGCCAAGGCCAGTCCAGGCACAGAGGGTTCCAGACCATGAACACACTGTGCCAGCCCCAGTAGGCAGGCGGGCGTACCCAGTATGCCTACACCTTGGCAAAGAGGGAACATATAGCACATACTCTGACAGCGTAGGCCCCATGGACTGACACCTCCCCACCTGCACACACAGTGAAATGGACGGCACACAAACATGACCACCTGTAAATTGTAATGTATGGGTGGCCTTATGTGTGACTCCTACATAGGCAGCCCCAAACACTGTAAACCCAACAGCCAGTGGAACATGTAACGCCAACACCTGAACAGTACGTGAGTCCTACAGCATATGGCGTTGCTGTGTGCCTGCCACGTTTGCCGCAAGATGTATATATAAATAAATATATATATATATATATATATATATATATATATAGATATATATATATATATATATATATATATATATATATATATATATATATATATATATATATATGTATATGTATATATATAAATATATATATATATATATATATATATATATATATATATATATATATATAGATATATATGTACACATATACATATATATAATACAGATAAGAAAGGGAATTAGAGGGATATAAGGTGACTGAGATGTATCCAGCGATATCTGTAAATATTATAGATAGTGCAACGACAATCTGAACATCCGGGAGGTTCAAAATAATAGGATACCGCCAACCATGAAATGTGTAACATACCGATATGCATAACCACGAGGCTGAAAGACAGACAGAACACAGTACTGTAACAGTACATGCGCGTGTAATAGTATGATGATATGAAGGGAGAGTTAGTCACCGCTGCCGGTGTTGCGGTCCATGTAGGTACTGTGTGCAATCGTCCCCGTGAGTGCCGTAGTATGTATACGTGTGCGTTGAGGGTGCCGTGTGCGTCGCTGTGTGAGTGTAATGTGTGTGTGTCTGCAACATGTGTATGTTGGTGCCAAGTTAGAGGCAGATCAGAATATTAGGTGTAGGCATACGGTAAACTAGCCTCACGCATATGTTCACTACTAGTCCCAGAGTAGTAGTGACAGCCCCATCCTGGCTAGGTGTGTCCTGACATAGAACGATACAAAGTGAAAATGTTCCAGATGGTAGCACAGGAATATTCCCCATAAGAAATGTAAAAGACGTATGTAATAGTCATGCCTGTATGTACGACACTGATATGTTACATGCAATATGATACGTTGGCAAAGTCACACAGCAATAGGTATGTATCGCGGAAAAAAGTATGTGCTACCTCAGTACTGACCGTGGCTACGTGTTGGCCCGTAAACACCGCTGTGTGTTCCACAAGTGTCAAACAATTCCCATATGAATATGTGGCAACCACTGGCAAACAGGCTATTTCAACAACATGACCACAATGACTGCAAATATCTGGGACAGAAAGGCAAGGGATAGTTGTCACGTACACATAGCCGCTGATATACCACATAAGTTACGGAGGTATACATGCATCAAGCTCACCTGCAGACGATATCGAAACCAATTAACAACAGCCCAACCTACAATCCCATAACAAAAGACTATTAACTGTTAACTCTCCAAGTAGGGATGGAACACACAGACAACTATACTGTTTATGTAGAGATGCAAGGCCCACAAACCGTATCCGTTACGTACAACCACCGATATCCCCCACTGTAGATAATAAAGGAATACAAACCGTAATAGCAGCACAAACATACAGTCAATGACATCTGCATAACCACAACATATCGCATGGGAGACACAATTAAAGGCGGATGCATAATTGCATGCGTTGTATAAAGGAAAATAACAGCCATGTTACAGTTTTTGAATGCAATACTCCATTATCATTCGTCGGCAAGGCAGGTACACCCACATGTTGAACCAAATACTACACCTGTCACACACAATCCACGGGTGACATGAATTCAAAATATACTTGTCCCTATGCATAGCAGTTGCAGTTACACATAACATAGCACAATACAGACCATCTCCACGAAGGTAGGGCAAATAGCCAACGCCCAGGTGGAGAATCCAATTATACCCCAGTGTCGACGCGTAATTTCCGAATGGAGTAGATGCACAGGTGATATGCACGTAATTACTCACGTACACATAGCCGCTGATATACCACATAAGTTACGGAGGTATACACACATCAAGCTCACCTGCAGACGACATCGAAACCAATTAACAACAGCCCAACCTACAATCCCATAACAAAAGACTATTAGCTGTTAACTCTCCAAGTAGGGATGGAGCACACAGACAACTATACTGTTTATGTAGAGATGTAAGGTCCACAAACCGTATCCGTTACGTACAACCACCGATATCCCCCACTGTAGATAATAAAGGAATACAAACCGTAATAGCAGCACAAACATACAGTCAGTCAATGACATCTGCATAACCACAACATATCGCGTGGGAGACACAATTAAAGGCAGATGCATAATTGCATGCATTGTATAAAGGAAAAGAACAGCCATGTTACAGTTTTTGAATGAAATGCTCCGTTATCATTCGTCGGCAGGACAGGTACACCCACATGTTGAACCAAATACTACACCTGTCACACACAATCCACGGGTGACATGAATTCAAAATATACTTGTCCCTATGCATAGCAGTTGCACTTACACATAACATAACACAATACAGACCATCTCCACGAAGGTAGGGCAAATAGCCAACGCCCAGGTGGAGAATCCAATTATACCCCAGTGTCGACGCGTAATTTCCAAATGGAGTAGATGCACAGGTGAAATGCACGTAATTACTCACGTACACATAGCCACTGATATACCACATAAGTTACGGAGGTATACACACATCAAGCTCACCTGCAGATGATATCGAAACCAATTAACAACAGCCCAACCTACAATCCCATAACAAAAGACTATTAACTGTTAACTCTCCAAGTAGGGATGGAGCACACAGACAACTATACTGTTTATGTAGAGATGCAAGGCCCACAAACCGTATCCATTACGTACAACCACCGATATCCCCCACTGTAGATAATAAAGGAATACAAACCGTAATAGCAGCACAAACATATAGTCAGTCAATGACATCTGCATAACCACAACATATCCCGTGGGAGACACAATTAAAGGTGGATGCATAATTGCATGCATTGTATAAAGGAAAAGAACAGCCATGTTACAGTTTTTGAATGCAATACTCCGTTATCATTCGTCGGCAGGGCAGGTACACCCACATGTTGAACCAAATACTACACCTGCCACACACACTCCACGGGTGACATGAATTCAAAATATACTTGTCCCTATGCATAGCAGTTGCAGTTACACATAACAACACAATACAGACCATCTCCACAAAGGTAGGGCAAATAGCCAATGCCCAGGTGGAGAATCCAATTATACCCCAGTGTCGACACGTAATTTCTGAATGGAGTAGATGCACAGGTGATATGCACGTAATTACTCACCGAGGAACAGCAATTGGCGGGATGAATTCACATGTTGCAGGTATCGACGTATATAAGGATGACTCTCAAGATATTCAAACCATATGCTCATACTGAAACAGCGTCATACTACCGAAAGTACTGAAAACAAAAGGAAATGACAAAACAATAAACTAAACGAAACAAAAACACCAACAAGGTATGTAGAACACATGATATGCAAGGTTGTGTAATGCATGATCTGTATTAATAAGTTGTACTATATGTGCATGGTGGTTGTAATTGATTACACTTGTCCGTAATGCATAAAGTGGTGAAAGGTAGTTATGTAGTGATGTCTTGCTGAGCATACCAATGCTTGTAGAAACCATGTGTACAGCAGTGGGACATTATGTACACAGCAGAGACACCACAAGGGATGCTACAGGAGGGCATTAAAGAGAACAATGCCATACCACACGCTGTTGCTGGTAGTGGATGTCCAACAAGGACGTGCCATAGCAGGGTATAGTACATGTATGTATACTGTCACAGCACGCATGTGTATGGGCATATACCGTTGATGACATATGTAAGGTGTGGCCGACGTGCAAGTATGCCCTGCATTAGGGGATACTATGTGAAATATGTGTAATGTATAGTTGTCTAGGTAGATATGACAGATATCCTACACAGTATCACAGGCATATCATGCATAACACAGGTATCGCCTATTGGTATGTACAATAACAGGATACATATGGCCTGTAGGTATGGGACATAGTAGTAGCATGATAGCTACTCTAAATGGAAGGGACACCAAGTAACCATGCACAAAGGACTTGTAGTAGCTGCACAGGTGCATAGTGGGCTACAATGCAGTCTGGCAAGTCCATGTGTAAGCACATGTACAGTGTACACAGTAGTGTCACCTCTTCATGGTAGTGTCCTGTGAACAGCAGAGGCAGGTGTCAACTGCACCTCTACACAGTACAGCTGCTGTGGTGATACCAGGACTACATGTGTCACCCAAACAGCAAGGGAGGTATCACATGAACAGTGCTACTGTGTGTCCCTGCGGGATGTACACAGGACCTATGTTCCACAGCATGGTGTGTGTTAGGTTTGTGGATGTAACACAGAAGCACAGCCCATGCAGTGTGATGTGTGTGTACATATCCAGGAGCATTTCGTTCACAGTGCCCACCGCAGATGTCATGTATGAGGAGTATATGCATCAATAATGTGGTGGACCTGGGCCGTGTTAGAGCAGAAGAAGACACCCCTGAGTATGTGGTATGCAGATGTGTACAGATGTGTTGTCCGTAGTTCAGCCGCATATGTAAACTGTCTGAGCTCAGTAAACATCATGGCATGTCAATGTTGTGCCATGTAAAGCTGTAGCTGTTGTTGAAGGTACACCATAAATGTGGTATTGTACCCTTGACTGTGTGTAGATGTGTGTAGTTCACAGGTACAATGGCTACCTATGTACCAGCATCACACACAGTACAGATAGGTGTGGCCTTGAAGAAGGATATCCATGCCACAGTGGAATACGGTAACCACAGGACTGTGTGTGATATATGTGTGTACTGCAACCATGTACAATGTGATATGTATGTAGGGGACCACTATCCATGTGATAGTCAGTGGGTGAATGTTGTTATGCAAAGGTGATGTGCATGCACCTTGTGTCATTTATCTTGATGCCATGATACTCATATGAAGTATCTGTCACACTGACGCCCCTATGGTTGGTATCAGTATGAGCTGGTGGAGCAATAATGGCACTTGGTATGTAGGTGTTTGAAATCTAGGAATGGACAGTACTCTGTGACAGCATGTTCTGTATGTAAGCATATAGTGAACATGAGTGGCCCTATGACTGAGGACTGTGTAATGCAATATGTACCTGACATGTAGTAGGTACTATGGTATGCTGGCACCACTGTGTTTACTGCCCATGAGCCACATAGCATAACATCCTGAGACACAGGGTATGATGTGCAGGTGGATGTGTATGTTGTAAATACCAGAATGTGGAATGGTGCTGAAAGGCAGTGTGAGGACAATGTACGATGTGTTGACCTCCGTACCATCATCAACTGCCCTAGCAACTGTATGACAGGTGCCCAGCATGTGTATGTGCCTTGCTGTGGCATTCACAAGCCCAACCCAGGTGCTAGGAAAGGACTGGAGGCCATCAATGTCTGTGGGAATCACGTTCCTGATGATGTGCCCCATCGCCATGCAGAATGGTCCAGTCAGGAGTGTATGACTATAGTCCCACTCGTGCAATGCAGTGCCACCTGTGTGTAGTGCGATAAATGCTGCTGTGTGGCATTCAGGGTCTACAATGTCCGACAAAAGGCTAGCAGTGAATATAGTGGCCTGGTGTGGAGACATATACTGAACAGGTTGGTGGGACATTACAGCCAGGGACATTGGAAGGTGACATTGGGCCAGTGTCCCAGGACATATTGTGTGTATGTCAGTACTGTGTATGTGACCACAGGGACACTATGATGTTCATGTACAGATTGCGACCCTGTAGTGAGTGAGAGGGTTTATTGTCGGTAAGTACGCCATCGCCTGGCACGTTGCCAACATTACCTCGGTCTGCAATGTTTGGTTGACTGTTGTATGTGACATCAGATGTGGATGTTGCCAAAGAATACTGACATACCACCACAATGCCTGAGGCCCCACACCGCAATGTGTGGCAGTCATGTTTAGGTAGCTAGCCTTGGAGTATGTGATGATGGACCTTGTGGACCCACCATGGCTGACAAGTGATGCACCCCACACATGTGAATGTACACCACTGTGCAACAGCCTGTACCTGTGGTTGTACATCATATGTTCATGGAACATGACCACCACAGTGGCGTCTGTTATCTGGTCAGTACCGCCATGTCTCTGTGTGGAATAGCATGATTCCTGCAATTGTGTACATGCTACTGAAGTGCACTGTGGTATGTGTCAGCATATGTATGTGTAGTGTCCATCTGCTTGGGTGTCATGATGTTAACAACTGCTGTCAGCAGACGTCTGTAGTAGTTGTTGTAGTACACATGTTCCGTGTATGCTGTGATGGGTGTGTTTCCAGGATGTGGCTAGCAAGGCTGTGTAGCATATGTTTTGAATCCACCAAAGAGGAGATAACCCCAGGTGTGTCACACCAGTCACATGGAGGTAGTGTTCATGCTAAGGGTAGTGTAGGTATTGTATGTGTTGTGTATTGTTTTATCCAGCTCAGCGGAGTGCATGACTCAAGCATGTGTAGGTACATGGGTGTCTATCCCAGGGAAGTGTGGGTTACTGTCAGCACACATCAGTAGTAGCTGTCTGAGGCCCAATGTCCACTATAACAACACAGAAGGTATGTAACCTGTGGTGTAAAATGTCAACTTTGTCGCTTGTTACAATGTGTATAGCGGTCACAAACACAGTTATCTGCACATGGAGCACCTATGATGCATTGTGCTAAGCAATTATCCAGGATGTGTGCAAAACACTGTGTGATGTGTGAACCCCTCATCTGTGGGTGTTCCAGTCCAGGTATGTGCCTGAAAGGTACGGTCCGTGTACAATCCGTCATTGCAGGTGTTCTGTGCAGAGCATAGAGGCAGGTCCCAGTCACTGCAGAGATATGTGAGTGGTGCAATAGTATGTGTGCCTCGCTTGTGTGCATCACAGTGGAAGATGCAAGCATTGTTCCACATGACCCCATGTCTTGCTTGCCAGTTACTGCCCTGCCGGTGACAGTTATGTGAAACTGCCAGAGAGGCAGTATAGCATGTGAAGATGTACATGTGTGCTCTACTCCCCAGGCTGATGGCTGCAGGTCATGCATGCCACAGCATTGTGTTTGACCTGGACTGTCATAGCAGTCAGATACCACATGCCTGTACAATAACAATAGGAGCATAGGCAACTGTTGCAGTGACACAGTAGGTCAATGTACAGTGTTCTTGTGTCCAGACCAATGCCGAATGTACACCATGGCTAGACACACACCCAGAGGGCTATAACACCGGTGAGCCATTGCATGTCCCAGCACACGTAGTCTGTGTATTGCCATCACAGGGCAGTCACAATAACATGATGTATGAGAGATATATTGTACCAGGTGATGTGTCATGTGTGCGTAGGTTGAGTTGCAGAGGTGTTCACCCATCCGCAACATCTAAGTGCATAATGCCTTGTGTAACATGATGTGTGGAACTGCATTGTGATTCACAACAGAGTCATCCGTGACTGGTGTGTTGTGACTGTTGTAACCCATGAGTCTGTGGGATATACACTGGTGATGTTGGCTGCCATGATGGGGGCTGCCAGTGGTGCCTACAGTGGTTATACAGACATATTGCATATGTTGTTCTTGCAGGAATGTCCATTGTTGTAGATGATGTGGGACTACGTGATGGTAGGTGTGTGATGTGAATGTTACACATCCAGAAGTGACCATCAGGTGCAGTCATGGTTGTCGACAGCATCACCCCCATCCACAGCTGTCAGCACCCTGTCCCCAAAATGAGTAACAGTAGCCCTCGTACTGTGTGACTAATGTGCAGATCGTAGAACACCTACTACTGGCTGACTAACAGTGTCAACTAGGAAGGGTATATGATGGCTGAAATACGCTGCTCTAATGTACAAATATGATATCCCAATGAATTACTATGATTCCCATCTATTAAGCCATGTCTGGCATGTAAACCATGTACAACAATGAATGTGTGACAGACCCTTCCAATGTGGAACCTTGATGAACATGCACCTGTTAGAACACCAAATGAGGTACGCGTTGCGTAATGATGTACAACTGACAGCTATGGGCACAGCATGGATGCAGAAGCACATCACCCACAGGCTGTACTGCTGTATGTTGGTAGGTGAGCATTGAACGAGTACATGTGACAGTTGCTGTATTGCCACATGTATGACATATCTGTCATATAGGGGTGGCACTGGTACGTGACAGTTGGACATGCCTGTGCATACGACCATGTCCCACAGGATATGTGTGTTAAGTGTGTACAACACCTGTCGTACCTTCAGCAAGCTGTGAAGTGTATGACTGCCAGTGTACCTGTGTGACATGTTGTGCAATGGGTGCAAAGGTAATCAGTAGTGCATTACATGCTCACATGTCCTGCACAGGTGCATAGCTTGACCATACAATACATATATGGTGTTGGATAATAGCAACCCACAAGAGGTGATGAGTAAGGGTGGCAATGCACTATCACCTTTCCGGGTAAGGTGTGCATGTCCATGACACATTAGCACTTAAGATGTTAGCAGTACAGCTGTACAGGGCGGCATGTATATTTGATTACAAATACCATTGCGTGTTCCACCAGTGGCCTGTTGACAGACAGACATCAACACAATGTGCAAGAGTGACATGTGCACAGCACATCACCACTGGCTACAGTAGAACAGGGTTAATGTGTTGACATGTGCACAGAACATCAGTGCCAGCTACAGTCGAACACGGTATGTGTTGAACCCCACCGTCATTGTAGCCCATGCCACAGAGAGAAATGTTAAGCATCTGTGTATGTACGGCTGGGAATGGACCTGACCTAGCAGTATAGCTGTGTCAGTGTTGCGAACAACATACTGAATGGGCTGTGTGTGTGAGGTGTGTGTCATAAGTGTATGGTCTGATGGATGATACCAGCATTGTCACCGCTATGTGAACATCCCCGTCCCCATAAATGAATACCTAGGCTGTGCTCAACACCATGGTCACTGTGGAAGGGATGGTGCTGTGCAGTGCACCCGCCGACATGGTGATGACAGCAGGCACCGGAGGTAGTCATATGAGGTACCCATGTCAGGTCAGGGTACCATCCATGTGCACGGGATATCACCATGCGGGCATATACAGCACTGTGTTGAACAATATTACAGCACATAGCACCTGTAAGGGGTAATGTTTATGCATGGATGTGCGATACCAGCATGCACAATACACACCCCCACCATGCAGCATGCTGCCTACCTTACAGAAGGATATTGTCTACACCATGATGATGGACATGCGAAATGTCCATAAACCTATATAAATGACATATGTAATGGACAGCCACCATCCTAATACTGGTTTTCCACAGGCTGGACACATCCCTGTGCCATATATGTGATATACCCTACCATACCATGCAACCCTGTCCATCATGGCTGCAAGTGTCATCACAGTCATACATGGTGTGATGGCCACATGGTACATGCACTATCAACTGACTGGATCAGTAATGTGGCACTGATGCACCTTGTGTTGTCACAATTGCTGTGTGACAGCGTGTAAAATGTGCACGCACATGCTATGTTTGACCATCCCTGCAAATGTCATATGAATAGACATTGTCCCATGTGTATCACATGTGCAATACAGGTGAGCCGTGGCAGGATGTTCAACACCCGTACAGTGCTGAGTAGATGTATATGGCAAAACACATGTATGTACAGGTGTCCATGTGTATGTGTGCAGTGTCACTGCTGAAGTCCATAACGGCTGCGTCTGTGTTGCTATGTGACATATACACAGCATCCAGGTGAACAGTAGTACTGTGGACACATCGGGCCAAGTGCAGATTGGTAAGAACACAGGTGCAGGCAAGTACACATGGCCACAGCAAGTTACCATCTACATGGAGTATGTACACTGTAATGAGTTGACACAGAGATATGATATGATATCCACTGCATAACGGTGTGACAGGTGTGACAGAAACATGTCAGCTGTGTCAGTGTCATGATGCTTTTCAAAGATTACTGTGCAGATGTAGTACATGTCATAGCAATGTATGTTCAGCGGTATGCCAGTACATCAGTGAGAATGTGACCTGTCACCATCATTATGTCTTACAGATAATGCCACGTTCATGACTCCCAGCCTTCAGCCACCAGGCGGATGATGTCATAATTCCATTGCTCCATGACAACTATGATGTGCTGTTCAGCCATGTGCCACAGCATGCTCAGCAGCGGGATGACCTGTGGCAGGATATATGCAGGAGGGTGAATGATGTGGGTGGCAACAACAGCACCTACCAGCAGGTACACAGACACTGCACGGACCTGATACGGCATGCGAAACAGCGTGCCACTGCAATCGCCAGAGAACAAGGTGGAACAGGTGGTGGGCCACCAACCCAGCCCCAACTCACACACACAGAGGAGCTACTGGCCAGTCTGGGGACACCCAGGGAACAGCATGCAGAAACACTAGCCGCCATCGTGGAGGTGGGTGTCTCCCAACCAATGAGCCTGGAGTTGCCTGGTAAGTCAGTCCTGCATATGAGTATGATATCCAATGTAGTTGCAGGTGTCACTGTACATCATGTAAAGTAACAACACATGCCAGGTATATGGGCACACAAGCTGCGTACTACAGTATGCTATGTTGTGTATGCAGACATGTGCATACCATATGCTATCACACAGGTAAATGTGTTCACATGCACAGTGCAACCTGTGGCTGTCATACAGTCATGGATAATGTTTCTACTGTTGTGTCACCCCTATACAGGTACCTCTGGCGTGTCGCACAGACATGGGTCCATCGCAGGTGAGACTGTTGTCAGTATCAGGCATGTTACAGTGTAGAGTTATTTGCCATGTGGCCAGGTATAACATGCACACCTGATTTTTGTTCCAGTCACGTTATACAGGTTGCACCACCAGACATACACACATGCTACCCATGTGCAATAGATACAACCATTATTATACACCGGCATGAAACCACAGTACCTGTCAATGTGATATGTATGGTCAGCTATGCATACAACGGTGGAGGTGTTCTACAATGGATGCATATGTAGTATGCATTGGAACAACATTTGCGGTACGCACACAGTACCATACAGTGAGCTGTGATATGGGCAGCACACAGGTGTCACCATTGTGACATACGCCTCTGCATTGTGTGCACACATTGTGACATGCCACCCGACATGTCCCAAGCATGTGGTGTTCTGTCTGCAATATTGTCACACCATCACATGACCTACACCCGACATAACAAACATCCACACTGTTGTCTGCATAGCCCTGTGGATTGTGACAACTCTGACATGTATGGGTGTATGTCACATGGGACACCACAAACATGTGTACAAGATGCCCATCACACACAATTGTCCAAGACCCGTTCACACATGGCCATGGGTGATAGCCACAGGCATGTTGCCACACAGTACTTCTGATGTGGATAGACCCTGTTGCACATTGTCCACACATAGTGCAATCATAGCCGTAGTGGACCACTTGCACATTTGATGTGTTACACCGGACAACCGGAATGCCTGTCTGCAGCTACCGGAGGTGTCACCGATGTCTACCATATACGATCTGTGGAACAGTATGACTGTGTTGCAGACATGGCAATGCAATGCATCCATGTTATGCATTGCACAGCAACATACATGCATCATGTTGCCATGCAATGGCACAGTGCCTGTACTCCACACTGTATAGCTATGTACATGGCTCACACTAACCACACCTGCACATGCACATTTGCTAAACATGCATTCTATCTGTTGGCTGTACACACAACACTGCACTGTGAAGCCCATTATGATGCTGTGCATGTGTCAGGACACCATTGTGTCAAACATGTATACATGTTACTGCACATGTCAGCAGATTACATGTCACGGTAACGTCAGCCATGTGTACTGTTAACCTGTTCATGGCCACATGGTGTATCACGGTGATGCATGCAAACTACCATGATTGTGTGTACTGCATGACTACTGATATGACACCTGCTTGATGTAGTGTGCACCCCAGGGTGGTATGCATACTAACACTATTAATGTCTGAGCTGCATTCCCTGTGCTGTAGTGCAGGAATGCTGCATGCCATCTGAAATATCACATGCATGGTGTGTCTGTGTGTGTCTGTGTGTGTGTCTGTGTGTCTGTGTGTGTCTGTGTATGTCTGTGTGTGTCATGTACCTTACAGTATTTCTTTGCATTCACAGGTGGTGTAGGTGCGTTACCCTCCTGCGGTCCATCTGATGTTAGTGTCCCCACAGATACTAGCGGTGATGACCATATGCATGAGGTACAGGCAGGGTTATCAGGGGCTGAATCTGTGCCATTGGTTACCATCCCACCTATGTCCCCCTCTTCCCCGCACACAGTTCTGATGCCAACACATACCACATCACCGTTGCCCATAGAGGAAGGACAGTCAGCGTCTGTTGGCATTGAACAGGAATGTGTGGTGGCTACAGAAGGTGTGACTACACATCATGTTGCCAGTGTAATGACTGGTGATGTGCCACACAGGCATGTGGCTGGTGCTGCTCGTAGGAGGACCTCTGGCAGACATGCACCTGCAGTACAGGGCGCAGCAGCTGGTATCACCAGACGCATGTTCCAGACTGTAATGGCGGCACAGGCACATGCAGAACGGCAGAACCAAGAAGGGCAGAGGCTGCAGAGGGCTGCAATCCGTACCCTAAATGACAACATCCAGTCATTGGCAAATGCTCAACAGCAGATTGCTAATGTACTGGATAGGCGATTAGGTGAAATGGTTGGAATCCTCGACCGAGGCATGGCAATCTGCGAGCGTGAGCTGTCTGTGCTGGAACACCTGGTAGGGGTGAGGTGTAGGACACGTGGGCGTAGGCCAGCAACACCACCTAGTGTAGGTTGACGTGTGCGTGCCACCTCTCATGCCCACTCACATAGTGCCTGTAGCAGTAGCAGTGCAGCTGGTGCTGCACTGTCCACACCAGAACACAGCAGGCCACGTGGATGTGGCCATGGCTGGTCCCATCATGGACATGGTTCCAGCGGACATGTGTCATCGGACAGTAGCCACTCTGTACCTCCACCTGGTAGTGCCCGTGCAACCCCAGGCAGGCATAGGTCACGTGGCTGTGGATGGACACAGTGAGCTGTACAGCCTGCACTGTACAGTCTGGGGCTGTCAATTATACCCTGTGTAGGCATCACATATGGCTGAACTGTGTACACACATACCCACACACAGCAGACACAACTGTAGGGCTCCACCACATCCACAGGCATTCTGCACAGACATGTCCAGTAAACTCACCGTCCCTTACACACACAAATGATGTTATCCATTGGTGCAGCCTATGCCCCTGGCAAACATATCACCCTGTGCATATGATGAAGCCTCTGCCGCATCCCTGTCATCCACACCATCGGTGCAGGGTTATGCAAATATATTCTGATGCACAGGGTGGACAGGATAGCGAGAGGTGTATGTGATACCTGTGTATGCATAGCGTGGGATATGTATGTTGCAGTGGTTGTGTATGAATACTGACAGATGCGTATGTGACATGGGTTGTGTACTGTCAACATGCAGCAGTCATACCATGTAGTGCAGGTGCAGCATGCATTGTGATGTGTTCACGGTATGTGTGACGGTTACATGTGTAGCATCATGTTGGTTCTGATACCCTGA
Organism: Protopterus annectens; assembly: GCF_019279795.1. Classification (NCBI taxonomy): domain Eukaryota; kingdom Metazoa; phylum Chordata; order Ceratodontiformes; family Protopteridae; genus Protopterus; species Protopterus annectens. The sequence goes on from NC_056747.1 coordinate 299,475,253, forward strand.
ATCCCTCCTATGGTCCCTCCTATGGTGTACTCGCATGTGCCTACAGGGAGCACTGTTATCGGTCCCCCACGTGTAGCTGTGGATTACTCACAGGCACATCTGGCAATATCAGCATACTACATGTACCCTCAACCTGACTGGACACCTACATGACACACATGTCCACACATATACTGCACCTGACGCATGTGGTCGGTGCCACAGGCTACAGTGGACAGAGACGTCACATACATAGCAGAACACACTACAGGTATGGTGACATGGTGCAGGTGTTGTACACAGCATGATGGCCACTGACTTGAGGTGTCACTTGTCAGCTGTGGGGCATGCTGTGCAGCAGTAGGACCCTGTAACAGTACAGGAACATGGTTGCAATCACGGGGTGTACACCACTATGATGCACACCCCATAGTGTGCAGATGGGGACACCTGCCTGTGTGGTCAGCACCCTCACAATACTATGCACCCACACGCCATGTCACAGGGAGTGGACATGCACAGGTAGCCAGTATGGCTCACACCTATGGCATCAACAGGGTTGTGCAATGCAGCACCAGTACGGGATAGTCACCATGTGTGGTTAGTGTTCTTTCACAACAGTATATTAGCATACACCCTCAAACCAAGCAGCAGACATACAAACATGTAGACACACACACATTGTGGTGACCACACATGTGTACACAGAGAGACAATGTGTTGCATGTACTGCACCATCCAAATTCATGCTCCCCACACTGAGGTATGTACAGATCTCTACTACGGTGTACAGGGATGTGTAGCAAGTGGGACATATTGCCCCCGATATGTGGCATACATGGGCACACATTCATGCACACATGTCAGTGCTGGGAATACTACACCTGCCATATGATACGTGTGCAGGCATGCAGTGGTATGTAGTGCATTATGTGTACCAACACTGTATCTGGCAGATGTGCTGATATATGCACATGGGAGGTGGTAGGTGTTACAGTTGCCATGTGACATACAGTTGATAACACCTGACCGCTGGGTATGCATTATGTCAGCACTGTCATGTAACAGCGACATAGCATACTGTATGCACATGGCAGGGTAGGATGGTGTGTGACACAACTGTGAGCCAACACCTGCACACATGCATGTAGACAGGTGTTTAAACACATTATGTACACACATACCTCCATACATGCTGTTTGTATGCCACCGTATAACGGCCCCTATGATGGGTATGCATGTGGTAGGTTGTTGCAACTATGTTATGGACATCGGCCACTGCTCATGCATGGCTGCTCCATGCACAGTACACATGTCGCATGTGTCTCCTGTTGCCATGTTTGTATGCACATTGCTACTTTTTGACATGTGTGTTGACATACATAAAACATGGACTGTGGTATGGTATCACAGCTGTCACAGGCAAACAATACAAGGATATGTGTCCCAGTCAACACTGCTATACCCTGTAGTGGGAGCATTCCATAGACATGGGTCCACCTTCCATTCGTGTGTGTAGCACTGAATACGCCAGTGTTATGCATGTGGTACATCACAGGCATTGTATGTGTCATGTGTGCAGTCCATGCACACATCCAGACATTCACATGTATGACATATCCAGATGTTTGTTCATTGTGGTACGGCAGCAGTCATGTGTCACAGCTGTGTCAGGGCCGCGGTATGTGTGGAGCCGACCTGTCCATGTATACTTATATAAGTGGACTACATCACACATGTTGGATCATTGTTTGTACATGTGTACTCTGCACAACTGGTGTACACTGCTATACAGACCTGTGGACATATGTCACATGCTGTTGTTGTACCGTGAGGCTTACTGCTGCACCGATGACATAGTGCTGGCATGACAACTACAGTGTTCACTGCAGTGTGTACATGTGTGACCTGCACCCGTGACACCTGTGATGTCATCTGTGTGTGTACAAGTAACTGCATGTGTGACCACCCTGTGTGTGTGGACAGTTTTACCTTACTGTGACCTTCTGTGTGTACACTCTATCTGCATGCTGGACGGCACTTAGCAAATGCTAAGTGTGTGAGCATGCCCAGTAAGCAGTTGTGTAGATGGACACACAGTACATTGCTCACTGTGCCCTTCTGTGATTATACCCAGTGTGCATGCATGTTTCCCCTTTGCAACTGCTAAGTGTGTGAGCATGCCCAGTTTGCTGTTGTATAAATGGACACACAGTACATTCCACACTCTGCCCTTTCAAGATTACACTCCATGTGTATGCCTTCTGTGTGTACACTCCATCTGCATGCTGGACGGCACTTAGCAAATGCTAAGTGTGTGAGCATGCCCAGTAAGCAGTTGTGTAGATGGACACACAGTACATTGCTCACTGCGCCCTTCTGTGATTATACCCCGTGTGCATGCATGTTTCCCCTTGCAACTGCTAAGTGTTTGAGCATGCCCAGTTTGCTGTTGTGTAAGTGGACACACAGTACATTCCACACTCTGCCCTTTCATGATTACACTCCATGTGTATGCCTTCTGTGTGTACACTCCATCTGCATGCTGGACGGCACTTAGCAAATGCTAAGTGTGTGAGCATGCCCAGTAAGCAGTTGTGTAGATGGACACACAGTACATTGCTCACTACGCCCTTCTGTGATTATAACCCGTGTGCATGCATGTTTCCTTTTGCAACTGCTAAGTGTTTGAGCATGCCCAGTTTGCTGTTGTGTAAGTGGACACACAGTACATTCCACACTCTGCCCTTTCATGATTACACTCCATGTGTATGCCTTCTGTGCGTACACTCCATCTGCATGCTGGACGGCACTTAGCAAATGCTAAGTGTGTGAGCATGCCCAGTAAGCAGTTGTGTAGATGGACACACAGTACATTGCTCACTGCATCCTTCTGTGATTATACCCCGTGTGCATACATGTTTCCCCTTTGCAACTGCTAAGTGTGTGAGCATGCCCAGTTTGTTGTTGTGTAAGTGGACACACAGTACATTCCACACACTGCCCTTTCATGATTACACTCCATGTGTATGCCTTCTGTGTGTACACTCCATCTGCATGCTGGACGGCACTTAGCAAATGCTAAGTGTGTGAGCATGCCCAGTAAGCAGTTCTGTAGATGGACACACAGTACATTGCACACTGTGCCCTTCTGTGATTATACCCCGTGTGCATGCATGTTTCCCTTTTGCAACTGCTAAGTGTGTGAGCATGCCCAGTTTGCTGTTGTGTAAGTGGACACACAGTACATTCCACACTCTGCCCTTTCATGATTACACTCCATGTGTATGCATGTTTGCACTTTGCAAATGCTAAGTGTGTGAGCATGCCCAGTATGCCATTCATGGACACACTGTACATTCGACACCGACGTCTGTACTAGGCGTGTAGCCATGGCCATTGACATCCTGTATAGCCATGGTGGCCATTCAGGCAAATTATATAAAGTTGCTATGCCACAATGGATACCTACATCAAACACACTGGTTGCTCTCTCAAAGGGTGTACTGTCTGTGGTGCATCCCGTATCCATTTTGTGATGTAGTGCTCCGTAGATAGTATTCCCGAATGCAGCACTGCCGTGTTACTGTACGTCCACCTTGGGATAGTAACATGCTGTGTGACTGCTCACTCTGTAATCATTCCCTATCGGCATCCTTGCCTTTGCGGATGATATCACCCACCTAGAAGTATGCCTCTGACAGTGCTGTGCTCAGTAATCTTGGTAGCGCGTTCTGTAAATGCATCATGCTGTAGTGTGTTCATGTAGGTAGGTGTAGGTTCAACTCCTGGCCCTTCCAAGTGTGTGTGTGTGTGTGTGTGTGTGTGTGTGTGTGTTTCCAGCTGCCTCTGGAGTCAGTAATGCTTTTAGACGCCTCACAACACATACATTTGCTATCAGCGTCTATTCCTTTGCGGATGATGTCACCCACCTAGAAGTATGCCTCTGACAGTGCTGTGCTCAGTAATCTTGGTAGCGCGTTCTGTAAATGCATCATGTTCAGTGTGTTCATGTAGGTAGGTGTAGGTTCAACTCCCGGCCCTTCCAAGTGTGTGTTTGTGTTTCCAGCTGCCACTGGAGACAATAATACTTTTAGACACCTCACAACACATACATTTGCTATCAGCGTCTATTCCTTTGCAGATGATGTCACCCACCTAGAAGTATGCCTCTGACAGTGCTGTGCTCAGTAATCTCGGTAGCGCGTTCTGTAAATGCATCATGCTATAGTGTGTTCATGTAAGGGAGGTGTAGGTTCAACTCCCGGCACTTCCAAGTGTGTGTTTCCAGCTGCCTCTGGAGACAGTAATGCTTTTAGACGCCTCACAACACATACATTCGCTATCAGCGTCTATTCCTTTGCGGATGATGTCACCCACCTAGAAGTATGCCTCTGACAGTGCTGTGCTCAGTAATCTTGGTAGCGTGTTCTGTAAATGCATCATGCTGTAGTGTGTTCATGTAGGTAGGTGTAGGTTCAACTCCCGGCCCTTCCAAGTGTGTGTGTGTGTGTTTCCAGCTGCCTCTGGAGACAGTAATGCTTTTAGATGCCTCACAACACATACATTTGCTATCAGCGTCTATTCCTTTGCGGATGATGTCACCCACCTAGAAGTATGCCTCTGACAGCGCTGTGCTCAGTAATCTCGGTAGCGCGTTTTGTAAATGCATCATGCTGTAGTGTGTTTATGTAGGTAGGTGTAGGTTCAACTCCCAGCCCTTCCAAGTGTGTGTGTGTTTCCAGCTCCCTCTGGCGACAGTAATGCTTTTAGATGCCTCACAACACATACATTTGCTATCAGTGTCTATTCCTTTGTGGATGATGTCACCCACCTAGAAGTATGCCTCTGAGAGCACCGTGCTCAGTAATCTCAGTAGCGCATTCTGTAAATGCATCATGCTGTAGTGTGTTCATGTAGGTAGGTGTAGGTTCAACTCCTGGCTCTTCCAAGTGTGTGTGTTTCCAGCTGCCTCTGGAGACAGTAATGCATTTAGATGCCTCACAACACATACATTTGCTATCAGCATCTATTCCTTTGCAGATGATGTCACCCACCTAGAAGTATGCCTCTGACAGCGCCGTGCTCAGTAATCTCAGTAGTGCATTCTGTAAATGCATCATGCTGTAGTGTGTTCATGTAGGTAGGTGTAGGTTCAACTCCCAGCCCTTCCAAGTGTGTGTGTGTGTGTGTTTCCAGCTGCCTCTGGAGACAGTAATGCTTTTAGACACCTCACAACACATACATTTGCTATCGGCGTCTATTCCTTTGCGGATGATGTCACCCACCTAGAAGTATGCCTCTGACAGTGCTGTGTTCAGTAATCTGAGTAGCGCATTCTGTAATTGTGTCATACTGTAGTGCGATAGGGTAGGTAGGTGTAAGGTCAATTTCCATGCCTGCCAGATGTGTGTGTGTGTCTATGCTCCCGGCCGCATGGGTTCGTAGGTTATGGTTTTAGACGCTTCGCAGCACACATATATCCTGCTGACATCTCTGTGTTTGCGGATGTTGAGACGCACCTAGTGGAATGCCTGTGTGTCTGCTGTGGTTAGCGACCTCCGTAGCGTGTTCTCTACATGCGTCATGCTGTGGTGTGATAGGGTAGTGATGTGTAGGTTCCACTACCTGCCTTGCCACATGTGTCTGTCTGTATCTCTCTCGATGTATTTATATATACATATTTTATGCCCATAGCACTGCTCTTGCACGGACAGCTGTCTGTCCCATGTATCGCATATTTGCACAGCTTACACATAGCAATGGGGTACGATGCAAATCCAAACATTGTCCATGCAACGTCCGTGTTCCGGGAGGTGTTACACGCCCTTACAGACATCTGCTGTATATCGTGGCAGACAGCTATCCTTGCTGTACTGTCACTGTACTCGTACATGCCATAGACTTTGTGTATCATTGCCTGTTTATGATGTGTGTATGTCTATCTGAGCTGTGTGCATGGTCGTGTGTATGTCCCACTATAATCATCTGTACAGGTGTCGCCAATATAGGTAATTCATGTAGACTGCTGTTTAATTTGACATATCAGCACACACCTGCGGCCAGTACTGCACTTCCTACTGCAGCACATTTCATCATCTTGCAGTGGATAATAATGTTTCCACACACATGTATCTGTTTCTGTTCATAACACTCCACCTCATGGAGCATATATCTGGACAAGGCCTTATGTGATAGTGGGACACTCAGGGCCAGTATTGACATGTTGCTCTTACAAACATTGATAGTGAGCACAATGATATGTTATGCATGAGTATGGCATTTCTGTCTGATTTGGTGTCTTCATCACATGTTTGTCATTGTTTCCTATTGTCAGTTATCATGAGAGTGCCAGACTGTTACTGTTACATGGAACACAGCAAACATATGAGGCATAACTCTACACAGTCTGCGTACATCTGTACAGTTGCAGAGTATGTGTCTGATACAACATACCAACTTTCTGACTACAATACACACAGTGTATGGCGGCATGACAGCCCACATGCCATTACTTTGTATTTGCAGGACACACCCACACAGACAGTTGTATTCCTCACACAGGTCTACATCTGCTTATCCACACTATCTGTTCTTTCATGTACCATATGTGTGCGTCGTATTTGCGCTTTCCGTCAGTGGCGGGGCTCACGTACGACTATGGGGGTCTGGAAATTGTTATGTTGACACTTCATGACACCCTGGGGGACACTTTACCTTTGTGTCTAATTACCTGCCACATTGACCTTCGCAGGGCATACGTTGTCATTCACATTTTCCGGGGTATGACTTATACATGTTTGCCCATTTGTCCTGCTGTCTTTCCTCTCACCTGTCCACCTAGTATCACTAATTCAGTACATGTATTTTGGACAGGTTAGCTCCTTCATACCCTTGACCTGTTGTCATTATGTGTACACGCCCTGATGTTTGACCTTTGCCCTTGTTACATTTCACATAGTGATGTGCCTTTCTAGCTGATTGCTGTCTAGGCATTACGGACTGTGCGTTAGGTGATAGTGACTGATATTTCCATTGCATGATTAGTAACACTCATAACATCCGTATTCATGGCTACGCCAGTATTCGCACAATGGTCTGACTTTGTATGGGGTATTTATAAAATAGTCCCTATCTGTATTTCCTGTACTATGCCTTACTGCAGCTGTGTTATTCTGACAGTTTTCCAGTTATGGGTACCATCTTGGTCGTACGCATGTCCATCCATGGGAATCGCCTACAGGACACTGATATAGGGCTGTATATATTTCCAAATTGCTTTCCGCATTATCCAGTGGATACTTTGCACCATTATTGAGAATAAAGGCATGTGCTATACCCACATCCCTCCCACGGGGCGGGCCTATGAATTCTCTGCCAAACAACACCTAGGCCCATTTCTGCATACCCAGGTTCCCATGCCTGACAACCCTCTACGGTACACATTACACATGGTTAATGTGTGCAGTACTGAGATGTGGACGCACTTATATGCACTCCCCACTCTAGGGATATCAGTTCATACGTCATGCATTTCATGGACACATGTGTCATCACCCTTGCACCTGATTCTAGTGCATATACAGCTGATTCGTATTTGCGGCTGTCACATCTTTTGCGTCAATCACAGCAGGTACTGCGAATGTATACATTTTTGGAGTCCTACAATGGACACCAATATGCATGTTTAAAGTGTAGAACTTGCTGGACTGTCACTTTCTGGCCAATGATTTTGACTGCTGCTGTATATTCCCCATTCATGGATGTCTGTTTGTCTACCCATATTAGCTATTACTTGGCATATTTATATCCATGTGTCATATATATGGGACATAGGTCTGTTGTGTGTACATATATACATGTAAACTCCTCGTTTCATACCTAGCTTTGTTAATGTCTGTGGATTACCTGTGTACACACATCTACAACCATACCATACCTTTCCACTGTACAGATACTGGCAGAGTGTACGGATGGTTGACCCTTTATCTTAGGTGTGTTTTACATTAACCTGTGTCTATCTGGCAATTTGCTGGCATTTCATTTGAGACTTATGGTGGCACCTTCTGACAAGTAGTTCAGGTTACGAATGCATACCCTTCGGCAATCCCTGCTACTAACACACCCGTTATTCTATCCACTTTCTATGTTTGTTTTAGCACATATCTTGTGTTTCTCACTATTTGTACTGGTACTTTCCATGGCATTGTCCGATTCCATACTTTCAGAGGCTGACAGTTTTGAGACATGTATAACTAACGTGGGGGAAACAGCATTAATTTACTCTGCTGTGAGCGGATCACACACGCACAGGCGCACTTGCATTTCCTTATTGTGGGTTACGCGCAGGCGCACATGCATATCTGTATTCTGGGTTACATATGTTTACTGAGTCTTTGTGCTTACGTGGCCTGTATTAGTTGTGACAGTACCAGTAACATATCTCTGATCCGGTTAACGGACGTATGCGAAACACACTTTCACCTTTACATATCTAACTGTCTTTACGGCACAGATGCATTAATTACACGTTCACATTTATATGTTCTATACTCGTAATTCAAACGGGACTGCATTCACGTTGGCCGGTTGCTGTGACCACTACACGTTTGGTGTTCTGTCTCATTTATATGCATACCCATGGTACATAGCTACATTAACATATCCCCCCCCGCACTCACGTACGTCACAGGCATCCATTCTCCTGCTGGGAAAAGTGTGGTACTACATGTTACACATTCCCTATTCCCTAATGCTCTGGACCCAGGCTGCATATGGCATAACCGCAGGGATATTCAGAACACAAAGGCTTATAGTCCCGACACATACAGGTCTTTAATTGTCAGGGTGTTCCTGTGGTGCTCTGGGTTTGGTCTTGTCCGCCTAGTGTAGAGAACTGCCCTGACCATGTATGAATGTCAGACAAGGCACATGGGCACGGTTTGTCCATGTTTATTATACCATGGCCCCCAATTATTATTCCAAACCGTGCACGCTGATTGGCCAGCGTGCCCATTGTAAATCGAGTTATACTAATGGAAAAAGGTCCGGTTGCCCGGACTTTTTTCCATTAGTATAACTCGTTTTTTAAAACCTGTCTCGCTATGTTAGATGGGTGTAACATAGCGAGGCAGCTTTAAAATAAGCAATGGAGATCTCCGTTGCTTATTTTAAAACTGTCTCGCTATGCTAAACACATTTAACATAGCGAGACAGGTTTTAAAAGAAAGCAACAGAGAAAGCAAGATCTCCTTTGCTTTTTTTTTAGTGTTTCGCTATGTTAAATGGATTTAACATAGCGAGACAGTTTTAAAATAAGCAACGGACATGTCCGTTGCTTATTTTAAAGCTTTCTCGCTATGTTAAACCCATTTAACATAGCGAAACACTAAACAAAAGCAACGGAGATCTTGCTTTCTCAGTTGCTTTTGCCCACAACTCTGATGTACTGCGCAGGCGCGCAGTACATCAGAACTGCCGCGGATGCCAGACATCTGCGGAAGGGCAGCAAACAGGCATTATACTATGCCATTATCTAAGAAAATTGATAGTTCCTTTTCTTACATAATGTCATGGTATCGGTAATAACCACTTCTGGTGTGGGTAATGCTGTATTTACCCACGGTTGGCTTTGTTTGGTCCTCGGCTCGCCCGACCAAACCACGCCAACCATGGGTAAACCCAGCATTACCCACACCCAGGCGTGGGTTATTGCTATAATATTCAATCTGTGTTTACAGACACGGGTGTTTGGACAACTGACAATAGCTTATGCTGTTGGCATACAATGATGTGGGTGGTGCTGGTTATCATACATATTCCATGTTGTGTGTTGTTCCCATTCACATTTGACTATTCCCTGTAGTCATTCATACGTGGGTATTTATGTAGCACATGACTGACCTTTGTATTACCTGCAGGTATGCTGTGTTACAGTGAACATATGTGACGGTTGGTTACAGTATATATGTGTATGTACCTCTGTAATACTGGGGACTACCACACATTCTTCACAGCATTTCATGCGTATGTACATACTATTATTCAGTGACCTGTGGAAGGTTGAGAGAGCACTGATTACATGTGTCCCTATTTGTGCACGCATCGTGTTAGTCTTTGTCCAGCTTTTGTTGCTGTCATAGGTTGGACGGTGGTGTTGGTGTGTGATTGGGTTGTATTTATACTGACGATACTTCAGTGGGGGGTAAGGTTAGCACTTGTTCCTCTTTGCAGGGGAGGCCCCATTTTGGACATTTGTGTCCTGCGTCAACACTTGACACATGCCATATGTCCTGTGATATTAACACAGTAGTATATATCTTACCTTCATTACTACTTGCATGTTACAGGCATTTTGTATCTGGTACACATGACTATTATATTGTATAGCTTAAGCTATTCACATGCTATGCAATAACTTTTCATTCTGGCATATACGTGTTATTCTATCCTTTGCATTGGCCGTGGGTGTTTTACCATGCAAATCCACACATATCTACAAGTGATGTCCCACCTTGACAATCTGTACATGTGGCAACCCTGCTGGGGTGACCTGCATGGTGGACAGCTGTTCCACCCTGTGTATTATGTTTTGCATGTCTGCATAGCTACTCATCAGTACCATGGCTACACATAATGCTTTGTCCAGATGTGTACAGTTATGGACACCGTGGCGTGTGAACACCTATGGGGTTTCGACAGGTCAGTAACCACATGCGGGATGCACACATTCTGCCGACACATTCACATGCAGCCATTTGGATTTCAGTACCTGGGATGGGATGTTGACATATGTGGGGTACATATTTGCAAGCCTGTCGCTGCCTAGGACAATACTTCCTACTACATATGGGGTATACCCGCTCTGTGTAGGTGTACAGCTGCGCAAGGCTGCTAGCTGGATTAGGTGGACATTCGGACATGGGTGCGGGTTACGTGCTATAAAGGGGTTGTTGTGTATTACATTTGCATGCATGGGTTCTGCTTCTGGATATTCCGATTCGGCATATGCCATCCTATGTGTATGTGACGGTTACGTTGCTGTGTATAGCACATTTTACTATACATATGTTTGTGTGAGTTTGGGATGCGATTTGGGATGTCTAGTTTCTTTATGGTTGTTATATGGCCACGACTGCCCAGCTGTGTACTATCACTACCACTGTGGGACTGCTGGTGACCATGCCCATGGGGCTAGTCATGTGTATTTGCGCTGACATGATGCAGTACACCTACACTGGGTATAACTGCTGACAGTGCACTACATACCGGACACAGTATTCTAAGTATCATTTGTTCCATGAATGGGAACATTTTGTATTTCATGCATTTATGTTTGGTTCTCCATTTTGTGTGGACGGGTAATGTGTAGCATACTTTGCATACGTTTCATTATCCACGGACACTGATAGGTGTGGTTACTATTGCAGGCGAGCTGTAAGATTCAGCACTTTAGGTTGCTCATCGACAGCCGACTTGGCCACGCCTCCGAGCGCAACCTAGTTAGGCTCCCTGGACTTGCGCACGTGCCCTATGCACATGGTTGTGGTTGCAGCGCACACTCATTACTATGCATGTGGCGCTGCTACACCATTTATACGCTGCACGGCCAGCACAAGCCTTACACCGGCCTTGCGCCGAGCTTCATGAATCCGGGGGCCTGTTTACTGCATTTCCTGTGTTGCATTTAATTTAACATCGTTTTTTTCTCTTAAAACTGCATTTTACCTGACTTTGGCCTAGCACTCAAGTGTGGGGTCATTTATTGCACTGTTGTGATTATTTTGCTACTTGTGTATCTCTGCTACCTTTAAACTAAAACAAAAAAGAAAAAAATCTTGTTTTTTTCCCACTTTCTGAAATTTAAGAAAGTTCAGTTACAGATTTGCTGTTCTGAACTGTTTGTAAGTTTCTTGGAGGCCAGTGCTTGCTTGGACTAAAGGGAAGTCTCTGTGTTCACCAGTGGCAGTGGTTAACACTGAACAGCCTGCCTGTCCCTGTAGGAGTGGTTACTGCCTAAAAGCTGTAGTTTTATTGGCCATTTTGGGTCAATTCTAAACTCCTTGATCTCTATCTCTTAAAACCCTGCAACCCTCTTTTAGCGCGTTCTTGCGCACAGAGCAGCTTCGGGCAGCGCTGCTTAAACAAGCTTAAACTATTCCTGGCTCCACAAAGTCTACTCTTCACTTTTTCCCTTAGAACTGCTGTAAATCTCAAATTAAGCACTATATTCTCATTCTAAAGCCCTGCACTTGCTCGTATAAGTAATCTCATAGGTAAACACAAACTAAAGCACTACATCCTCTTATACTCCTTCAAAGCACTTTCTCCCTATTGGTTCTTTCTGATCAGTCAATAAGTAGTTCCCTATATTATTCAGACATGTCCAAAGGTCAGTTTTGAGTTTACTCTCCAGTCCAGCTGGTGAATCTGGGAATCTTGAGGCAATGTTACAACTGCCTTATGTACACAGACCACCCTCTCCTCCTCCCAACAAGCTCAAATATATGTGAGAGATGCAACTATATAGCCAAACTGGAGGCTAAGATCTCCCAACCCAGTACTGGCACAGCCTGTCAGGAGGAGAAGGTAACCACACACACCACAAATCCAGTCTCACATAGACCTATTGCATCAGCAAACCACACATAAACACATAAACACACAAAAACATACTCGGAGGCTCTAAATAAAAATCTGCCTAAGCAGCAGAGACCTCCAAAGCAGACATCCAAGCAACACCTACCATGAAACAATATCCATGTAGCACATAGCTCACAAAGTCAGTGTGCCACACAGTCACAGCCCTTAAGGCTAAACAACACACCTAATACACTTGTAATAGGTGGCTCCATTGTCAGACACACTGACGTCCCACTCACCAGGCTGAACAAGGAGAAGGTCACTGTAAGCTGCCTGTCGAGTGCCAGGATCCACCACATAACACAAGCACTTGGGTCACTCCAAAGCAAGTACAAGTATGACTCCGTCATTGTCTATGCTGGTGTGAATGACCTGAGACGTACCTCCCTGGACTACATGAAAAAAGACGTACAGGAGCTCTTTGATCATGTAGCCCAGGCTGGTATGACCCTGACCTTGAGTAGCATCTTACCCTCACCAAGAATGATGCCACAGTATAAAGACAAAATGATCAATTTTAACAATTGGCTAAAGTATTGATGTTCATTTCAGGCCATAATAAAACAGTGTAAAATGATTTAAGTAAAATTATTTTGATTAATATAATCTTTTCTTTCAACCTTCCTCCCATCACACATGGAATGATATACATTCCTAATCTGATAGACATAAACAAAATATCTATCGGATTAACCCTCATGTTTGGTAGACAGATTTCCTCATGCTCCATTGTTGTATTCTTAGAGACCTTTGAAATGATAAACTAGTATATGTTGAATAATATATATGGTTCTACATATTATATACATAGTGAAACACATAAGTAATTGTAGGCTATATACATATATATAAATACATTCCTTATTATGAACATTTAATAACATATCAATCATATGGCTAAGTATATTCATCTCAAATAAGTTAAACCCAACATCCAATTGCTCTAATGCCATCTTATTTTCCCCTTCTCTCTCTCTCCCTTATGTATATGAACAATTTGCAAAGACACAAACATGTATTTTATATACTATTTTCATTGGCTCATTCATAGTGACTGACTGATATCAACTATTTAATCATTTCTGAATTTGATGTAATTATAGATTTTCTATATATGTACATGACAGGACTATTAACATAGTAATATATGCATCAAATGTTCAAGTTAATCATCTAATAGTAGATGATAGATACAATCTTTTCCAAATACATATTGATTGTAATGAAATCTATTTTACATAAATACATTAAGATTTAAAAAAATTCATTGACTGGTATATGCTTGTAAATTTCTCATGAATCAAGAAATTGTATTATATACACAGTTGTGATACTGTTTTTTACTAAAAAAAAATTAAAAAAACATATCATTTTTGTTAGTGCAAACATATGGTAAGCTCTGCAAACTAGTTATTGTTCAAGATAATTTAATACTCATAAATTGCTTATTATATCCAATGTTTCTTTGACTATTTGTTATATACTTCAAACCCTAGTTTATAATGCATATTAGAGTCTTACAATTTTTAGTATTCTTTTGTTTTTTCATATAATCCATAAGTTTAATACATAGATTTTACTATAGGTTAAAGAAATATTTTATAAACTTTTTATATAAGACCCATCTTGTTTATTCATTCAAATGTAACAGTTTTAACTTTCTGTCAACAAAAACTATTAAAACAACTATATTTTTATTTAAGATAAGCTTACTGATTAAAACAATATCAGACTCAGAATGCCCACTGAAGTACATTGTAGTATTTCCTTTGTTGTGCAGCTTAGCTATGGTGCAGTAAACGAGTTTCTATGCATGACAAAAATTAAATTAAGTTTCTAAATAAAAGATATAGTCATTACTAGAATCAGTTAAAAATGATATGTCTGTATTTGCACATGTGTACATTGTCAAATCTAGCCATGTAGATGATAAGCATATGTGTGTATTGTCACTATTTTGTGCACATCTCTGTGCTTATACATATATTTGTAGATTGACACAAACAGGCTCATATTTCCATGTTTGAGATTTGTAGAATAAATCACTTGACTATGTTTCTCTAATTCTTACAGAGTTATCATACAGTGTTTTCCTGAACTGAGTAGACTTATTTCTTCCTATGGTTTAGCCTTGTCTTATCATTACTTTTATTATAAAGTACTTCATATTTATTCCAACTAAATATTCTGAGTCTATCCAAGAGCTTTACAATATACAAGCCAATTCTTCTTTTGAAATACAATCTATTAAAGAGTTAAACATCAATCTAAGAGAGATTTTCAGCATGTTTATGATTGGCAGCAGACTGCTGTTATACCTGCCACTAACTGTACATAATGTAGCCTACTTTTCTATGTCAGTGCTATGGACAATTAAAATCATATCTGTTATCAGTTGTAAAATATCATGTCACTGCATTTTACAGATTAACTGTCCATCAGTATTTTAAAATTGCTGGAATTTGATGTTTAAATCCACTCAACTGATTAACCATATATCCTTTGAACGTGCTATGCTAGGTGTCATAATGAGACAATAAAGTGGTAAAACAGCCCAATACACACTATAGAACTTTGATGTATATATTTTGAATACTTGTGCCAAAAAAATGAATATGCATTACAGGAACAAATTGGCTAGCAGGCATTAACTGGTATGTATGACACACTGCTGCCTATTACATTACAGGATATCCCTGTCCAGTAAACAACACTTAGAACTGGATTGCGTTTGGTCTTTAACATTTAATTATACATTGTGCTAGTCAACCAACTATTTCATGTAAGCACATGCTAGAAGGGTGACATCTTACAGAAGTATCATTTATTTTGGAATTAACAAATACCTCATACACTAAAAAAAAAAAATCTGTTAATGGTCAGTCATCTGTTCTGTACTATTTTTTTAACAAAGACACAAATGTACCCACAAACTCACACATACACACACACACACACACACACACACACACACACACACACACACACACACACACACACACGTAAATATTTTTAATTAAAACAATGTTAAAATCTGTCACAGGGTTTTTTATAAGCAGTACAACAGCTACAATCAAGAAGGTGCAAATATAGCTTTGAAATCAGAAGCTATTGGAAGATAAAATAAATTCTGTACATAAAATTCGAAACATTTTCCTGACCATTTCCTGAATGTTTTGAACATTAATAATCAGCGTGTTATCAGGACTATATCAGAGGGTGCTTGTCACTTTAAGACTAACAGGAAGTGTACAGCTGTATTGATGTGAAAACTCTTGGTATCTTGACTAACAGTTTATACACTGAATCCCTGCCACTCACCACTCTGTAAAAGTAACTTTTCTTATTTATATTTATATTTTAGTGATTTAGTTCATGTACTAGTATAGTGGTCTTTTTTCACATTGAATTTTATAGTTGTTGTAGTCCGATAAAGCTGAATGTGTTCATACTATTTTTTTCCTTTTTCTTACGCTCTCCCTAGTAAGACTACACTGTATTCTGTCTTCTTTCTCTCTCTTTTACATCATCGTATCCTTGTAGAGCGTGAGTGCAAGCTATTAGTGTTACTGTGGTGTTGAATGATTACAAGGATGCTATTCATATGTTCACAAGTGTGTTTGACTGTGAAATGGGCTCGCGGCTTCTTGTAAACAGCCGTTATTTATTCATATCCTCGTCAGACAGTTCGTGTAAAGAAAAAAAAAGAGAGATGATACTTTTAAAAAAGAAGATGCCTTTAAATTTATCAGGTGTTTCTACCCTTTGACCTCATATGTCGAATGTAAACACTGCCCTCTTCTAAATGTTTCCAGCAGAACACTAAAACTGATCTGAAAATTTAAGCTGTTATGTGAAGAAGCTTGCAACCTTAGCTGGAAATTCAAGCTAGCAAAAAAAAAAAAAACATGAAGCTTCAACGACTACAACAAGTAAGCGCTCAAGCTCTAAGTATCTGAAATTAGTTAGAGCCATTAATTGTAACTTACTTTTGAAGCAAAATGGCATTTCTCCTTCACTTGCAACATCTAGACAAGCACACTCATTCTATGCACCCTCAGCAGTAACATCAACACATCCTACACATTTCCACTGATCACCAATGCAATAAAACAACCACAAATGAGCAACACAAAACTGCTAGCATAGAAAAAAAACAAATATATAGAAATAGGACTAAAGATGAACACCATACCTAACCCCCAGCCCCTATTAGAGAGATTATATAACAATCAAAGGAAAACAATTCAACCATAGGATCTTACGGTACTTCTACTATACAAAGAAATAAGAAAAACATAGACACAAACAAAAACGCTATCTGACAAGCCCACTTCCTTCCAAAAGGATCTCAAGATTAATGGAAAGTCATATACCATTATAACCAAGCAGCAACAATAAATAGTAGATGGGCAATTTCTACAAGCTTTAATATTCAACTTTACATATTAAAATACAGAAATTAGATTACTTTCTCTATGAATAACTGAGTAACTGAATTAAAATAGTAACTTTATAGCAGTATAGGTATAGGAAACATGCATGTAAAGCTAACACCAAAGTAAAGCAAATACTAATGAAATAATAATGAAAAAAGAATTGTTAATTATTTATTTAATCACTGTGAAGTATATGTACCACAGTGAAAAATAAATATGTTACTTATTATATTTAGATATTAAAGTAGAGAATGACAAGAAATAAAAGGAAATGTAATTACCTTAGTGAAAAATGCATCCAATTTTCCTTCTTTAATTATCAGAATGTTTTAGAAAAATATGAAGTTATTGTTTTTTATACTCTGGGAGGCCATGGTGGTGCTACTGTTAGAGTTGTCACCTCACAGCAACAGTTTCTCTAGTTCGATTCTCAGCTGGGTGCCTTCTATGTGGAGTCTACATGTCCTCCTTGCGGTTGCATGCATTTTCTCTGGGAGCTCCTGTTTCCTCCCACATTCCAAGGACTTGCAGTAGGTGAACTGGACACTCTAAATTGGCCATACATGTGAGTGTGTATGTGAGTGAGTGCTATGGTTGCACTAACGCAGCCGGGCTAGCGACGAAGCAGTGTAAACCTTGGCTCGAGATGATTACCACTGTTGAAGTAACACCCCGACCCTATGTGCAAAATGGGAAAAAAAGGTTTGAGGATATATATATATATATATATATATATATATATATATATATATATATATATATATATACTTCTAATATTCAAAAGGCCATATCATTGCATTTCATTTTCACAAAATGAAAATTGTGAAAACTAAATAGCCAAACAGAAAATTTTTCCCAGAACAAGTAAACACACACCAGGGTAAATAACACCCACATATTTAGTGAAGATACGCCACCACACCCCCTCTAACTATATATATATATATATATATATATATATATATATATATATATATATATATATACCAACTCTGGGATTGTACTACACTGTAGAAAATGGCATGTTGGGCAAGTGTTTACTTGCTATGGGAAAAAAGTGCTATTCGGGTATTTTATTTTCACTATTTCCGTCTCAAGAAAATGAAATTCGATGATTGGCCTTTCAAATATTAGAAGGGTATCCATATATCCATATCTATCTATCTATCTATATATATATATATATATATATATATATATATATATATATATATATATATATATATATTTATATATATATATATCACTGCATGTTAAATTAAATTAACTAGCATTAAAAAATTTAACAGAGAGTCACTTTTCTTTTAGTTTCTTTTTCTTTTCATTGATTTTCCAACCATTTCATTCATCTTGTCTTTTTCAACGAGCTGTTATTCCAATCCATATCTTCAGTTTGATCTATTATAGTTTTTCATTTCAGGAATGTCATAGCAGTGACCAAATCTTAAAAGGTTTTAGTTTCGTCAGGAAGAAATGTTTTAAATCTGGTTGGAAAAAACACATAGACTTTAATCTGTCTTTTCTTACATTCTTTTATTAATGGTAGAAAGTATTTCCTCTTAGACATCACAGGAGCAGAATAATCATTGTCAAACCTCATTATTTTATCCTCTGTCTTGATAGGAGATTTTGACCAAGTTGATTTAAGAATTAATTTTTTGTCATGTGATGAAACAAATCTCACAATAGCAGATCTTGTAGTTGGATTATTTTTACAGGCGGAGATAGCCAAGGAGCTGTGTGGTCTTTCTACACTATATGACACAGCGTCAGGTAAATCAAGAATCTTAGGAAGCCAGGATGCTAAAAAGTCTTTCATACTTCGCCTTTCAATTTTTTCAAGCAGTCCAAAGATACAGATGTTGCTTCTCCGAGTCTTGTTTTCTAGATCATCTATTTTGTTCAAGAATAGAGTATTTTGCTTCAATAAGAATTCAATATTGTTTTTATCTTCAGACAATCTCTCTCCCATGTCATTTAAGGCATCCTCTATTCCAGATATTTTAATTTTCTGCTATTTTAGAGACTCATATATTTGTTCTATCTGTATTGAACATTTTTCTTTAAAGTTATCTAAGTTGTTGTCTGTTTTGTCCATTTTCAAAGAAAGTTCTTGTATGTTAGTAACAGACTGAAGCTCCTTTTTCAAAAATGAATTCTCAAAGCTTGTTTTTGTATGACTCATTTCTAGATTATGAGTGAGGAAGTTTTCTATTTTAAAAATTGACAGGAAAATAATATACTTTTTTTATATTATCCTTCGTGTCAATTCAAAGTAGTAATATCTGATTAAATAAAAACAGGTTAACTTAGAAGTATAATTTCCTGTCAGAAATAAAAATAGAGTAGTAGAGCAGGAGAAATATGCTGTTAGCCTGTCAGCATCTTAGTGACACTCCCTCTCCCAGAGAGGTTGTTGTATCTTTCGGCTTTTCCCGGTTAGGGATCGCTAGAGCGGAACTCCGGTCCGCTAATGATTGGCAGTAGATTTTTACGTACCGACTTGCCAGGCCTGACGCACAACCTTCAACAAAGGTATGCCCATTCACGCATGTCTCCAGACAGAAGACGCTTTAGCTGAGAATCGAACAGGACAACGTCTTACTGTGAGGCGACAATGCTACCGCAGCACCACCACCACAGCTCCTGTGGTCTTATAATTTTTTTGAGAGGTACTTCTTTAAAAAAGATTTTAAATTATAGATAAGAGATATTTCTAATATCTTCTAGGGCTGAGATCCACAATTAAGCTGCAAATATACATAGTATAGCAAAATGTTTGCCACATATTTGTTCTTTGCAATACATACTATGTCACCAATATGTAAATATAGCAGAATATTTAAAATAAAATTCAATAGCGAAATTCTTAAAAAAATATACAATAAAAATAAAAGTTGTTCTCATAATACAGAATATTCCCTTCAATTTCAAACAATGGCACGCTCAAATGAGCAGAACCATATAGTTAGGTCTTCTGATGTCATGGCAAGTTCCCCAGACCTGTGTTCCGGCAACTGAAAATTGATGATCAAAAAAGAAACCAAAACAAAACAAAAATGGTCTTCCAAGAGATGAGGACCAACATACATAAATGAATGAAATCAAGTATCTTCTGTACCTCTGGAAAATTAGCAAGTTGTTGGATCACCTTACTACATTTACTAGTGTACACCGAGCTTCTCCTTCACTGCAAACACATATCTTTGTGGCTCATAAATGAAGGTCAATAATGTACTTCTGCCCCATTTGGAACTTGACAATCCTACTCCTTAACAATCTGCATAATAAAGATTATAGATAGATTAGCTTAGTGGAAGAACACAATTGGTGAATGATGTGATGGTGGTCAGTTCTTCACACCAGCAGAGGTAACTAGTGAGGTCTCACAAGGCAATGTACTCAAGTCTTTCTTTTTCAGCATCTTCTTCCCAGTTGCTCGAGACATCACCAACAATCTTCGGATCACCAAGTTTGCTGATGACTGAAAACATGGTAGGACTGTTCCCCTCTCAAAAAAATGGTATTTGATCGAGAGGTAGATATAGCCACCCCCTGATGTAAAAACAGTGAGAAAATACTCAATATACATGCAAATCTGACACAATACCCTATCAGGAATGAGTTTTTCTTGTCTGATATTTAACTGAGTGAGAAACAAGCTAGATACTGAGATTAATGGCCCAGGTAAAACTACAGATGGACACCTCTTGTTTAATTAAAAAGCTGCCACTGTAGCAAGAAAAGACTTTGGTATGATTCATATGACATGCAAAGGATTTATAGCCCCTCTAGGTTTGTCAGCATTCCCCTCTACCTCAATGATAAAGCCAATTTCTTAGTATAGTGATCAGTTGTTGCATGTTCCTGAAAAACATATGGTTCAGCTGGAGAGGACACAGAGGGTAGAGTGATGTATTTGGAACCCTGAGTTAATCAGATAGTTTAAAAGAATTGTTCTAGTTCTCACCTTCATATTCTCTCCTCAGGTATGATGTATGCCTTGCATACTGGGTCATGAATGATCCTTTCCCATTCAAGGCCGTGTCTGGAATGAACAGACTGGAGAGCTAACACATATCCAAGTACAGTTACCCTTCAAATTATCCATTAACAACATATCAAATGTGATATTTGCATTCCACGACTTCTGCCACACCTGTGGCATAAACTCCTACTCCCTTTAAAACAGTGTGAATATGTTCCCAAGCATTAAAAAGGAATTCAGTGATTACTCGGGTATATGTATAAATTCCAACATGTGATCAAGAATCTCAAAGGCCACTCTGGAATAAGCTTGGTTCTACACTATGAACCAGTGACTTGAATGAGGAATCACAGTAAGATCTTAATAAGAATCCTTGATAACATAACAAATAGCTGCTTTAATTTGTATTAAAACTAGTATGAATGACACAGACCCATTTATTTAAGAACTATTTAGCACTGTCAGTGTTAGCCAAAGTAAGCTAATGTTTGCCTAAACACAACAAAACCTCGATCTTTCTCTGACAAAAACAGGGTCCAGCTACAATAAGGTAGTCAGGCAAGGCATGGAAAAAAACTACACTGAATCTGGCTGTGATTGTGATTTTAACAATGCAATCTAATTCTTCTAGATGTCATGGCAGTCTTTTTAATGCAAAGGTGGTATCTCAGAGCAGTATACAGATTAAAATACCATAGTGCCACACTATATCTGTCCTATTTCATTCATTAACTTTGTTTCTTCTTGTTTTAGTATTTGAAACACAATATTTTATTGAAGTTTGTTGTAGATCTTTCATTGTGGTTCTGAAATCTTCTTAATGCTGATGAAAAGGGGAATTTTGTTTTAGATATTTAATGCTGTGTTTTACTTTTGACATTTTTAACCCTCCCTTTAGGTTAATTTAACACAGACTATTTTTTCTAAAATGTTGCAATCCTAGTATGCTATCAGGTTACTTACCACATAGATCTAATGATGTGGCGATAGTCTAATCCTATAATCTGACACCACTAATCTGATATTGATTAATTACCAAATGTTTTTTTAGTAGTTACAACCTGTTGTGCCACTTTATCTATCACCACAAATCTGTCAAGATAAACCAGTTAATTTTGTAACCCAACATTTCTATGTTTTGAAAGGACAAAAAGGATGGTTCTACTTTAAAATCTAGATGCATATATTCATAAATCACGGAAGACTCATGGATATGTTAACATTTACCATCTATAGATATTGTATGTCTTCAAGCAGTCATCAAATACAACTACTATACACCAAATGTCTAGGGCTATGTGAGGATCTAGAATAGTCTAATCCTTCCTGGTTCTTATTATGTCTGTACCAGTACAATCCAACCCACCATAGTAAATGTAACTGCACAGACTCATTATACATGCATTCTTTTCTTTCAGCTGCAGGCAAAACATCAGTGGCTACAACAACTAAAGGCTTATTGATGGCATCTTCTAAATGTTTATTTAATGTGTACTTTATATTTTTCTCTACTCTTCTGTGAATAGAAAATTAGCAGGTATTGTTTTTGTAAACACACGGCATAAAAGATGATGCATAGCAACATGATGTATACAGTTTACAAAGATGCAAAGGCATTTGAAAATTATAGGATGTCATTGTCATAAAGCAGGAAGAAAAAAAACAGAGTGGGATAACTGTTATTATACTATGACTGGCCATTAACATTCGAATAGGAGCTTGCTGATTGGTCAGTCCAACCAGCATGCCTGTTGTAAATCGAGAATATACCAATGATAAAAGTTTGGCCAGTAAAGTAGCACTGAGTGGGCAAACTTTTTTCTTTTATTATGTGGGAGACATGCGCAGTGGTGGTGCTGCCGTAGCATTGTCGCTTCACAGTAAGACGCTGTCCAGTTCGATTCTCAGTTAGAGTGTCTTCTGTGTGGAGATATGCGTGAATGGGTGTACCTTCATTGAAGGTTGTGCGTCAGGGCTGGTAACTCAGCACGTAAAAATCAACTACCAATCATTAGCGGACCGGAGTTCTGCTGTGGCGACCCCTAACCAGGAAAAGCCGAAAGACACAAACAAACAAATGTGGGAGACATGCATTAATCTGGATGAAAAAAAACTCTGAAACTGAAATCTATTTCATTATTTATTGACTTCATTCCAATTAAAATTAGTTTTTTTCCCCAACACATCACTGAGGAACAAAGTCACCAAATAAGACAGGCATTTCAGTTTCAGGCTTTCTTTCCTTCAGACAATGCGCATATATTCACTTTTTTTTTAAATAAAAGATCCAGAGGTATAGATGAGAGTGTGTGTTGTACCTTTAAGAGCCATACCAGTCCATGAGCATGTGCATATAATTACTGAGCATGTACAAGCAAAAGTGTCATTTTGAGTAAGCAGCCAGAGTGAAAACATGAATGTGTCTGACAGTCAGTCAGATAGTTCGTTTAAGTTTAATTCCAGTCATCCAACCTGATGTGTTTTTCTGTAATAAACTACTTAAATGAATAACCAACCCTCATCATTTTATTTGACTAGACAAGATGAGCGACATGGTGTCAGAAGTGGGATCCAAAATAAAACTTCTTTAAGACCATGAGTCAAGCAGCCACAATTGGAGGAATATACAGAAGTAAATCATCTGACGCTCAAACAAGTTGCAAACAGGTCGGAAAGATAAATCCAGGTTCTAAAACTCATTTAAATGATTTTTTTACTCAACAAATATAAAATGAAGCATTCAAATAGTTCAAAAAGAATTTCTAATGAAACAAAAGTTAAAAACTATGATATATTGATAAAAAGTACTCAAAATGCTTACAAAACTGTTTGAAATAACTTCTGAATCACATAAAATGTATAAAAAATGGAAAACAACCATATATTTTTATGCTATGTGCTTCTTTTTTGTAGCAATTAAATTATTCAAAATATCAAAGATGTGCAAAGTGTTCACAAGTCTGTGCAGTATTACAATATAGTTGTTTCACAGAATACAGTCATTTCAAAGAGATTATTGTGCAGATGAATATTTTTCGAGTACCTGGTGTGTGCATTTAAATATAATTACAAAAGCATTTTGTTGGCATGGCAGAAGGATTTTGCAGACCTGGTCCACTTGTATTTGATGATGATGTTGCTGAAAACTGAAGAGTGAGCCAGAGTGCAATATTTTCATACAGGCTGCTTTTTCTGATAAAGACACATGTACAAAGGCATTTATTCTGCTTAATCTAGCTGGTTCAGAAACCATTGAAAGGGAGCGTTCATTTGTGTATGCCCCAGCTGTGTATGCGGGGGAGGGGGAAGAATGCCATATTGTCATACTGGCTGAAAAGTGAGAAGATCTTGAGTGCTTAAATGTAAATTTAGAGAAATGTGTAACCTCCAAATGAATATTACAATGGAAAGGCACATATTTTACACAAGAGATCAAAAGCCTGGTGAAACTTTTGCAGCATATATAACTGACTTGAGAAACAAGTCAAAAATATGCAGATTTGTTGATTTAAGACATGAGCTGATAAAATACAGGCTTGTATGTGGTATTAAAGATGATGCAGTGAGAAAGATTTTGCTTCAAGACAGTGATTTAACTTTGAATAAGGCCATAGAGATTTGTCAGATATATGAACTCACAGAAAAGCACACGAATATCTGTATTATATCTGTATTTGAAACAGTATTTAGAACACATCTAGAGCCTGTTTACTGCATTTCCTGTGTTGCATTTAATTTAAAATCGTTTTTTTCTCTTAAAACTGCATTTTACCTGACTTTGGCCTAGCACTCGTGTGGAGTCATTTATTGCATTGTTGTGATTATTTTGCTACTTGTGTATCTCTGCTACCTTTAAACTAAAACAAAAAAGAAAAAAAAATCTTGCTTTTTTTTCCACTTTCTGAAATTTAAGAAAGTTCAGTTACAGATTTGCTGTTCTGAACTGTTTGTAAGTTTCTTGGAGGCCAGTGCTTGCTTGGACTAAAGGGAAGTCTCTGTGCTCACCAGTGGCAGTGGTTAACATTGAACAGCCTGCCTGTCCCTGTAGGAATGGTTACTGCCTAGAAACTGTAGTTTTATTGGCCATTTTGGGTCAATTCTAAACTCCTTGATCTCTATCTCTTAAAACCCTGCTGCCTCGTGGTTTTGGCATCTTTCCAGGCTTGTTATTTGTTGCTGAAGCACCTACCAAGGGGAGAAAATGCTGAGAGGAGAAAGGAGCCACTTTTGAGATTTTAAGTATTTTCTTCTGCTTTTTTGTTAAGAATTACTGCTTTGTTGCCTACTTTTCGGCATTTTCCAGCTTGCTAAAGTTTATATCTGTATTAGAAATAGTATTTAGATCACATGTAGAGCCTGTTTACTGCATTTCCTGTGTTGCACTTAATTTAAAATCATTTTTTTCTCTCTTAAAACTGCATTTTACCTGACTTTGGCCTAGCACTCAAGTGTGGGGTCATTTATTGCACTGTTGTGATTATTTTGCTACTTGTGTATCTCTGCTACCTTTAAACTAAAAGAAAAAA
Organism: Protopterus annectens; assembly: GCF_019279795.1. Classification (NCBI taxonomy): domain Eukaryota; kingdom Metazoa; phylum Chordata; order Ceratodontiformes; family Protopteridae; genus Protopterus; species Protopterus annectens. Next base: position 299,500,827 of record NC_056747.1, read on the forward strand.
GAAAAAAAAATCTTGCTTTTTCCCCCTTTCTGAAATTTAAGAAAGTTCAGTTACAGATTTGCTGTTCTGAACTGTTTGTAAGTTTCTTGGAGGCCAGTGCTTGCTTGGACTAAAGGGAAGTCTCTGTGTTCACCAGTGGCAGTGGTTAACACTGAACAGCCTGCCTGTCCCTGTAGGAGTGGTTACTGCCTAGAAGCTGTAGTTTTATTGGCCATTTTGGGTCAATTCTAAACTCCTTGATCTCTATCTCTTAAAACCCTGCTGCCTCATGGTTTTGGTGTCTTTTCAGGCTTGTCAGTTGTTGCTGAAGCACCTACCAAGGGGAGAAAATGCTGAGAGGAGAAAGGAGCCACTTTTGAGATTTTAAGTATTTTCTTCTGCTTTTTTGTTAAGAATTACTGCTTTGCCGCCTACTTTTCGGCATTTTCCAGCTTGCTAAAGTTTATATCTGTATTAGAAATAGTATTTAGATTACATCTAGAGCCTGTTTACTGCATTTCCTGTGTTGCACTTAATTTAAAATCTTTTTTTCTCTCTTAAAACTGCATTTTACCTGACTTTGGCCTAGCACTCAAGTGTGGGGTCATTTATTGCACTGTTATTTTGCTACTTGTGTATCTCTGCTACCTTTAAACTAAAACAAAAAAGAAAGAAAAAACAAAAAATCTTGCTTTTCCCCCCTTTCTGAAATTTAAGAAAGTTCAGTTACAGATTTGCTGTTCTGAACTGTTTGTAAGTTTCTTGGAGGTCGGTGCTTGCTTGGACTAAAGGGAAGTCTCTATGTTCACCAGTGGCAGTGGTTAACACTGAACAGCCTGCCTGTCCTTGTAGGAGTTGTTACTGCCTAGAAGCTGTAGTTTTATTGGCCATTTTGGGTCAATTCTAAACTCCTTGATCTCTATCTCTTAAAACCCTGCAACCCTCTTTTAGCACATTCTTACACACAGAGCAGCTTCGGGCAGCGGCGCTTAAACAAGCTTAAACTATTCCCGGCTCCACAAAGTCTACGCTTCACTTTTTCCCTTAGAACTGCTCTAAATCTCAAATTAAGCACTCTATTCTCATTCTAAAGCCCTGCACTTGCTTGTATAAGTAATCTCATAGGTAAACACAAACTAAAGCACTACATCCTCTTATACTCCTTCAAAGCACTTGCTCCCTATTGGTTCTTTCTGATCAGTCAATAAGTAGTTCCCTATATTATTCAGGCATGTCCAAAGGTCAGTCTTGAGTTTACTCTCCAGTCCAGCTGGCGAATCTGGGAATCTTGAGGCAATGTTACAACTGCCTTATGTACACAGACCACCCTCTCCTCCTCCCAACAAGCTCAAATATTTGTGAGAGATGCAACTATATAGCCAAACTGGAGGATAAGATCTCCCAACCCAGTACTGGCACAGCCTGTCAGGAGGAGAAGGTAACCAATCACACCACAAATCCAGTCTCACATAGACCTATCGCATCAGCAAACCACACATAAACACATAAGCACACAAAAACATACTCGGAGGCTCTAAATAAAAATCTGCCTAAGCAGCAGAGACCTCCAAAGCAGACATCCAAGCAACACCTACCATGAAACAATATCCACGTAGTACATAGCTCACAAAGTCAGTGTGCCACACAGTCACAGCCCTTAAGGCTAAACAACACACCTAATACACTTGTAATAGGTGACTCCATTGTCAGACACACTGACGTCCCACTCACCAGGCTGAACAAGGAGAAGGTCACTGTAAGCTGCCTGTCGAGTGCCAGGATCCACCACATAACACAAGCACTCGGGTCACTCCAAAGCAAGTACAAGTATGACTCCATCATTGTCCATGCTGGTGTGAATGACCTGAGACGTACCTCCCTGGACTACATGAAAAAAGACGTACAGGAGCTCTTTGATCATGTAGCCCAGGCTGGTATGACCCTGACCTTGAGTAGCATCTTACCCTCACCAAGAATGATGCAACAGTATAAAGACAAAATGATCAATTTTAACAATTGGCTAAAGTATTGGTGTCATTCAAAGGAGATCCAATGTCTGTCAGCCTGGGATGGCATGCTTGACAAGCCACATTGCTTCACTAGGGACGGCTTGCACCTGTCACCCCTGGGTTTTCGAATACTGGCTAAGGCTCTTGCCTCCCCCATAGTGCCTTTTTTAGGCAAGGCTTAAAAGACAAACCCACCCCCATAGACAACACAAAGAAAAAAAACTAAAGGTAATGCTGTTCAACGCCAGAAGTCTAAACCTCAAGATGCATGCACTCGAGACTCTCCTCAGTATGGAGAATATCGATATCTGTGCAGTAACAGAAACCTGGTTCAAGGCTCCTGAGAGCACCCCAGCACTACCAGGCTATACTTCATACCATGCTTTCCGGCCCCAAAACTCGGACCGAACCACAAAAGGAGGGGGAGTATCCATATTTATCAAAGATACCCACACCTCCAGGCTAGTGGCACTGCATGAAGCTTCGGATACCATCCATGTGCAACTAACAGTGGGCAAAACTGCCTTTCAGTTTCTAGCCTGCTACAGACCACCCTCCCAAACACAGGAACCTCACTCAGCTTTCCTGAGAACACTGGAGAATATGAAGGTCTCTCCAAACACTATTATATTGGGTGACTTCAACTACCCAAACAACGACTGGGAAAACTACTCAAGCCCAAACAGCCTCACCCAACGGTTCCTAGAATTTATAAACTCAAATGCTATGGAACAACTGGTCACCACTCCCACAAGAGGGGAAAACATACTGGATCTGGTCATCACCAACATGGGGTCTCTATGTTCCACACCAGAGGTATACCCCTCATTGGTAAGATCAGACCATAAACAAATCTCACTGGACATCCATATTCCATCCCCACCCCTAGCCAAGGAAACCACGGTGAAGAACTTCTCAAAAGCAAACTTCACACTTCTCAAAACTGAGGTGGAATCCTGCAAAGCCCCCGGGCCAGTGGACAATACGGCCCAAAATGCAGAATCCTTTACAAAAGCATTTTATGGACACCTACAGGAATGCATGGAGCATGCTATCCCAAATAAAACCAAGACTCACTCCTCCAAAGGCAGGAGACCTGTCTAGTGGACCCCGGCTATAAATACACTATACAACAGAAGGAGAAAGCTACTACATGACAGAGCAAAATCCCAAAAAGGGAAGGCGTCACTGATCAGTACTAGCAAGAAACTACGATCCCTCATAAAATCTTCTAAGGCCAGCTTTGAAAGAAAAATTGCACAAGACACTAAAGATAATCACAAGGCCTTCTTTAGTTATGTCAGAAACCTGGGAGACAACTCCCAGATATGCTCTGAGTTAGTGCAAAATGACAAAAAATTCACTGAACCCACAGACATTGCCAACATCCTGGCAGAAAGGTTCAGTGCAAACTCCCCCCCCCGTCCCCCCCAAAAGAGCAAATGTCTATCCCAACAGAGTGTAGCCTTCCTGAGATCACAGATGCACAGGTGAGAACTGCCCTCTCCAAAGCTAAAAACACAGCATCAATGGGACGAGACGGTGTCCCGGGCTGCATCTTACACAAGCTCCAAGAAGAACTAAACCCTCATATAAAGTCACTGTTCAATCTCAGCCTTACTACAGGATATGTTCCCAAGGAATGGCGTACAGCAACAGTGGTCCCACTCCACACAGGTGGTGCCACAACAGACCCCAGAAACTATCGCCCTATAAGCCTGACTAGCCTGGTCTGCAAAGCTATGGAACGTATCATCATGGAAATCATAAACAAAGACATTGGGAACCTCCAGACACTGGATCCTACCCAATTCGACTTCGTTAAGGGCAGATATTGCCTCCTGAACCTGGTCGACTTCTTGAAACAGTTACCAAAGCCATAGATGAAGAGAAGGTAGTCCACACAGCCTACCTGGACCTCGCAAAGGCCTTTGACACAATACCCCACTTGGGCATCATAAATAAGTTCACCAGCTTAAATATCAACCCCTGTGTCACAAGATGGGTTACAAACTGTCTCAGGGATAGAACCCACATGGTCAGAATAGCAGGTGCCATGTCAGACTCTAAATCAGTTACAAGTAGTGTCCCACAAGGCTCAGTCCTGGGACCTCTCTTGCTTGGTATATATTTCTCCGAGGTACAGGCTAACATCGGTGGCTAACAGATGACTGCAAACTGGGTGCTATAATCGACTCTCTGACTGACACAAGCATCCTCCAAAAGGGTCTCACAGAGACGGATAACTGGTGCCAGAGCCATGGCCTAAAGCTAAATGCCAAAAAGTGCATAGTCATCCCCTTTGGAAAAAACAAAGTGCCCACAAATTACCACATAGGTGGTAATCCCTTAAGTACGGAAGAAGTAATTAGGGACTTGGGGACCCAAGTAGATAGCAATTTCTCCTTTGACAATCACGTTGCCAAAGTGGTTAGAAAGACCTTCTATATAGCCCACCTTATCATGAAAGGGTTCACATCTAGATCAAGAGAGGTCATTGTGCCCCTCTACTCATCACTTATCAGGCCCATAATTGAGTACAATGCCCCATTTGGGATGTACCTTACCCGACACCTTCATCAACTGGAAAGACCCCAAAAGTATCTCACCAAGAGGATCAAGGGGCTCAAACAGATGCCCTATGCAGTTCAGCTAAAGAAACTCCAGCTTTACTCAGTTGCGTACCGCCTACTCAGTGGTGATCTGTGTCTGACGTATAAAGCCATGTCCAACCCAGAATTAATGGACATGCTTCCCCTCAGGAAATCTAAATCCCTTAGAGCTACACGCTCCAGGGACCTGAACCTCAGCACATAAATAAATAGGACATGCTGGAGGGACAGATTCATATCCCAGAGGCTCCCCTCACTCTGGAACAAAATCCCAATCCATGTCAGGCAAAGCCCCTCACTGACCCTCTTCAAGAGAAATCTTGACGAATGGATGGGAGATCATAAGTTTACCCCTGGGATCTCTTCTGTGTCACTGCTTGACAGAGGTACAGTAAACAAACCTTAAAAGGGCTACCTTCTGTGACCTACTATACAGAGGCACAGTCAACTAATCTAAAAGGGTGGCGTAAGCCAAACATACTCTGGCTAGGCTTATAAATGCCCTAGGGCAGATAGCCTAGTATAAACCTATGAACCTATGAACCTATGAATATGCTTATGAATGAGAAAACCATGCTAACAGTGCCTTCCAATGCTAATCTTGATAGTATGTAGCACAAGGTTAAAATATACAGGCCTAAGGATGTGGTTACTTCTGCAAAACCCAAAGCAGCTATAGTAAAACCTAGGTCATACTCAGTAAAGCAGAGGGGTGAGTCAGCAAAACTTGTAACAGGCCTCATAGCCAATTGTCATAATTGTGGGGATAGCCATGAGCCCAAACAAGAGAAGTGCTTAGCTTTTGGTCGGCAGTGCCATACATGTAAAAACTGGAATAATTTCAAAAGCTTCTGGAAATCAAAAGGGGCACATTTTTTTATTAAAAGAGAAGATTCAAAGAACCAAAAACTGTATACAAACAAACTCAGCTGTAAAAACAAAAAATCTCCACTGGAGCAAAGGAGCACACGAAGCTGACACAACGTTTAAGGCATAAAGCACAACAATTTAATCCAATAGGCTTTTCGTTTAGCTACTTGCTGAACGAAAAGCCTATTGGATTAAATTGTTGTGGTTTACACCTTAAACGTTGTGTCAGCTTCTTGTGCTCCTTTGCTCCAGAAGATTCAAAGAGGCAATTTCATAAATTTGAAAGCTGACCCTAATTTTTATGTTGATGGTGTGTCTGTGCTTGATAAAACAGTCAGTGGAGTAGATTTATTGGCAAGGAATGAAGTATTTTGTACTGTTCTGATTAATGGGAGACCTGTAGAGCTCAAAGCCAATACTTGTTCAAAGTGTAGTGTTATGTCAGCAGAAATGTCTGCCAAAGTAAAAGCTGGTGATAAGCTTGATCTGGGAAAGTGTGCAAAGCTTGCTGCTTATGGTGGTGAAGAAATTTAAACCGATGGCTCGGTAGTGCTTTCATGTTATTCTCCTGGGAACAGCTATGACCTGCAATTTTACGTAGTCAAGAGACACATGCAGTGATTGTTATACCTCAAAGACAGTTTGAAAATGGGACTGTTGTCATTTAATGCAGAAGTCCACCATGTAAGCACATGTAACAATGAAAATTTCCAAAAATATTTCTTCTGACTATGCTAATCTTTTCGAAGACAAGTTGGGCAAACTCCCAGATGTGTATTCCATGAAGTTAGACCATGAGGTAAGCCCAGTTTATCAGACCAGCATGGAAAGTTCCAGTAGCCATGCAAGGCAGAGTCAAAGCTGAGGTAGACAGAATGGTGTGTCTAGGAGTAATTTGTCAAGTAGAATAACCAACTGAATTGGTAGCTTCTATGGTAGTAGCTCATAAGAAAAGCTCAGATGATATTAGAATATGTATCGATCCTAAAGATTTGAATAAAGCCCTAAAACAACCTCATCATCCAATGCATACAGTTGAGGAAGTTGCTGCTGTTATGCCAAATGCCACTGTTTTTTCTGTCTTAGATGCAAAATTTTCATTTTGGCAAATTTTGCTTGACTGAACATCTTCATTGCTAACCACATTCATTACACCATTTGTAAGGTACAGATTTTTGAGAATGCCATTTGGGATAAATTCTGCAAGTGAAGTCTTTCACTGTGTGATGGAGCAAATTTTTTTTGACTATCCATGTGCTGTTATAGTAGATGATATTCTTGTAAGAGGCAACAGTGAAGTCGAACATGATAGTAACCTCAGGAAATTCGGGAATGTGCTTGTGAAATGAATCTTAAGCTAAATCCTCAGAAATAAAAGTTCAGGCTACAAGAAGTTACTTATGTGGGTCAAGCTTCCAACCAGATCCTTCCAAATAAACTGCAATTCTTGAGATGCCAACTCCAGACAATGTCACCTCCTTACAACATTTTCTTTCATGGTCAGTTATTTGAGTAAGTTTATTCCAGATATGAGTGACCTTTAAGCACCGCTAAGAGAGCTGACATGCAAGGATGTAACCTGGTCCTGGTTGGAACAACACCAAAGAGCATTTGATGTCCTAAAACAGAGAATTGCTAGTTCACCCACTCTAAGATACTATGACATTTACAAACCTGTCACTCTTTCTTGTGATTCTTTGTAGTTTGGTCTTGGTGCGGTCATTCTTCAAGAGAGCAGACCAGTAGCTTATGCCTTCAGAACTCTGACCCAAACTGAGATGCAGCATGCTCAAACAGAGAAAGAGCTTTTGGCAATTGTGTTTGCATGGTCGCAGTTCTAGTATTATATTTATGGCTGACCTATCAAATTGAGACTGACCACCGACCTTTGGTAACTATTTTAAAAAAGACAATACACACAACTCCTGCAAGATTGCAATGCATGATGCTGAAATTGCAAAAGTACAATTTTCACTTGGTTTATACAAAAGGAAGTCTTCTTTATCTTGCTAATACTTTATCCAGATCACCCAGAAAAACTACTGAACAGTATGAAAATGAGCAACCTGATCTTGAAGTCATGGAAGTGAGAAATTTTTCTTCCACACATCTTGATGAGCTTAGAACTCATACAGCTTCAGATCCAATTCTCCAGAAGCTCAAGCACTTTATCAGTCGAGAATGGCTGTCAAAGCAATCTTGTTTACCACTAGATGTGCAGCAGTATTTTCCTTACAGAGATGAGATTTTGATGGAAGATGGTATCATCATGAAGGTCCCAAAAATGATTGTTCCAAAATCCTTGCAACAAGAGTATATTAAAATCTTGCATCGTGGCCACCCAGGAACTGATTCTACCAGAAGAAGGGTGAGAGGACTAGTATTTTGGCCTTCTGTGATAAAAGATATTGAGAAAGATCTTTCAGCTTGTTCTGTTTGTAACAGTACTAAACCACATCAATAAAAAGAACCACTTCAGCTATGCCAGATTCCTAAACTACCTTGATCGACAGTAGCTATGGATATTTTTGAATGGGATGGTCAACATTACTTGGTGTTAGTAGACTCTTATTTAAATTGGTTTGAGATTTACCTACTTCCTAATCTCATGTCCAGCACTGTCATTATGAAGTGGAAGAGACATTTTTCTGTCCATGGTAGTCTGCACAAAGTCATTTCTGACAATGGTCACAGTTTACACGTCAGCAGTCTAAAAGATTTGCCAAAACGTGAGACTTTGTTCATGGTACTATAAGTCCTGAATACCCATAGCTGAATGGCCTGGCTGAACGTGCAGTTCAAAGTGCAAAACAGCTGTTGAAGAAGTCCAAACGTAACAATACTGATATTTTTCTTAATCTGCTTAATCTCATAAACATTCCTCGAGGCAATTTACTTGGTTCACCTGCCTAGAGATTAAAGTCAAGGCAAACCAGAACCACACTACCAATCAGTAAGAATTTGTTGACTCTGAGAGCTAAAAACAAGAAAGAAGTAAAAGCTCAACTCCTAAAGAAATGTTTGTCCCAAAAGTCCTTCCACGATAAAACCAGCAAGCCTCTGAATCCATTAAAAGAAGGAGAGATAGTGAGGATGCAGACAGTGAAAGGATTTGAGTGAACAGGACTTGTGAAACATTTGTGTGAGGAACTGAGATTGCACATTGAGTCGCAAGGGATGGAATTCAGGCAGAATCAGAAACATTTACTACCGGTGTCTGATCCAGTGTTACAGCATCTTGTCTGTAATAGAGACTCTAATTCTCAGTAGGCTTTGTCCAATGTTCTTGTTCCAGAGAACATTTAGGTTAGTACTAAGCTAACTGCCCTTGTGAGCAATTTTAAGCTTAGCCAATTGTCCCTTGTGAGACTCAAACCCTGCACCTTGTGTTTGCAAGGCAAACACCTTAACCATTAGGCCACCCTCCCAACCAGAAAATAAATTCCCACTGCCAGTCTTAAACCCAGGACCTTGGTAACATTAGTCTGTATGACCTACCACTAAGCCATGACTACCACCATTTCATAATCTGTTTCTGTTCCTGAAAGTATCCCTAAAAATCCTGAAGAAGAACATTCCCCATTGACTGTCCCTGTTGCTATTATATTACGAGGTCAGGTCGTATCTCAAGACCTAATGCCAAATACATGGCAACCTGGACTTGATTTATATTGTTTGTATATATCTGTCTAATTTGCATGCTTATCCAATTGTCATTTTCATTGCAGGACAGAATAGTCAAAGAGGAAAGATGTGTGTGTTGTACCTTTAAGAGCCATTCCAGTCTGTAGGCACGTGCATATAACTACTGAGTACGTACAAGCAAGAGTGCCATTTTGAGTAAGCAGCTAGAATGAAAGCATGTATGTGTGTAGCAGTCAGTCAATTAGATTAAGTTTAATGTTCCAGTCATCCATGCTGATGAGTTTGTCTGTAATATGCTACTTAAACGAACACCCGAGCCTCATCGTATTATTTAATACACAAGACAAGCAACAAAGTACATACAAGACCACAGAAAATACAAGAAAAATAGGGTATGTTCCACAAACTAAAGCATACCTGATTTTCCTTGTATTTTCCTATGTCTCTCATACCTCTAAATTGTCTGGAGGTTCCAGTTTTTTTTCTTTCAGATCATCCTTTCTCCTTTGCTTGCTTGCTAAACCAATGATGTACAGTGTAAGCCTGGGAACGTTAAGTCCCATGTGAATAAGCAGTACATCACCAAAGAGCAGAATCAGGAAACAACATGGACGAACACCACGACTGTTATACAAAGACATTATTTAAGAAAAGTAAGTCATTTTTTCTAATGTCATTGTATAATAAAAATAACCAACTCCGTGGTGTGGTATATTGAAGATTTACCCATGACTTGCTTTGTTTAATCACTCAGGCTTCACCCTCATGATTAAACCACACCGACCATGGGTAAATCTTCAATATACCACACACACGGTATTGGTTACTGCTATAATGTACCACAATCAGCGAAAGCTGAAGTAGTGAAGATAACTTCAGGGACATGGTGGGTACTGTGTGAGAAGTGTGAAAAATGTCTTAGCTTCTTAAATAACTGATAATACAAACCTCTGTAAAGTAGCACATGTATAGAATGTTATAGCTCACATAGAAAATATAACAGCAACTAATGTGATAAATCCTGAAATTATGATGTGCTGCTTAAAGACTGTTCATCAAAAGCTGTGTCTGTGCTCTGTTATGAAGAAGGAGTGTCATGCAGAAAGTTTACATTTATGTCATAACCAAATCTATCTGTTACAGCATGGTTATGTATCCGACACAAGGTAATGTTCTGACCTTATATACAGAAGCTCGATATTCCTTCCAGTTTCATCTAAATAATACCATACTATTTCTCAAGAATGCTGTATCTTATATAGAACATGACACAACAAAGTTTTATATTAGCTGCCATGAATTTGTGTGTTTCAGAATATCCTGTATTCATGTAGCAAAATATATTTGAGCAAAACAACTGATTAGGTAAAAAAGTCACAAGAAGTTGCATTCTGACAGCATCTACAGATATGAAATTGTATTATAAACATGGGGTGACATCAAAAGTATTATTTTTAGTATAATTTCAACATACTTTAGTATATTTTGGCACATTTTGTGACCTCTCCAGGGCAAAATTAAGATATATGCTGATGGAGCTAAAGCTCCAGGCCCACATTTTTAAACATCCTCTGTGCTCATTCTTGTTCTCTCTCTCTCTCTCTCTCTCTCTCTCTATATATATATATATATATATATATATATTGCTTCTTATGTGGGTGGCCAACAAATTTTACTTTTTCTCTTTTCTTTGATCAAGTAAAGACAGTTTACTATGCATTAACGCATTTATACATTTATATATTTTTGAAATTATACATTTACTGCCACGCCATAATGATAGTAGTTATGGCAGAGAGGACTATACTTCTCAAGATGCATTGCACTTTCTTGCTCCCAAGCCATACTGGCCATACCTAGAGTGGGGAAAACTATACTTTGTAAGAGGCATTATATTAAACTCTTAAATATCACAGGTCACATGCCACTTGCAAGAACTGAAAAGTAAAACTGATAAGTGAAACTGATCAGCATGTTACTTAAACATTATAACTTTGCTTATCGTATGTCTGAGCTTGCATTAACATTATGGCTTGGCAACAACCCTCACTGATAAATAACACTAACCTTCTGAATCCTGTCATTAATATTTTTATCTTTTATTCACTACAAATGCAATGTAGTTTCTCTAAAAACAGATCATTGATTATTTAGCTATCTATGGTCAGGAAAACTTTTGTTAAATATGGGTTATATAACGCCACATAGTACAAAATGCAGAGTAGTGCCAACTTTGGTAAGGTAATTAATGTGCTAGGATGATGTTAACCACTTTCCACATCTAGTCACACATGACAGATTGGTTGTCTCCTTCTCTGCTGAAGACAATGCTGCTACCTGCTTGAACAACAGGAAGCTAAGGAGAGACAAGTGTGACTTCAGTCTTTTTTCTTCAGTAGGCATTAACAACAGTTACCCTACCATTACATGTACTGACTGCCTAATCTGTTGGACTGGATTGTGCTATGTACGTGTGGGTGCAGGTCACATTAGTTTCTTGCAAATCTGCTTCTAATACTAATTGGGCTTAATTCACTTATATGAGCATTTTTCTTGGTTTGGATTGTTTGTTCAAATACCTCATCAAAGACTTAAGGTAGCATTCATAGTCCTTACACAAGTGAGTTAAGGCTATCTACACTGTATGTGACAAAACACAGCTAAGCCACAATTCATAACAGCCACTTACACTAATGACTGATAGCCTCGAAGAAGCCTACGAAAATAAAGTGATAATGAGATTTAAATGAGGAATGATGTAAAACAGCATATCCTAATGAAACATTCCCTTGTCTATTTGTGTTTCATAGTGAAATTTTCCTGCTTTTCTGTGCTGTCTGAAAATACGTTATATAAAGAGGATTCTCGCCAACCCTATCTACTTTGCAATCCATGAAAATGCTGTCACTTAATGCTAGTACTGCTATTTCCCAGTGTAAGCTGCTTATCTTGGCCAAGCTCTCATTCTATCACCTCTTCCTGCATGGTCATCTTTTTAGTAAGTGGAAAACATTTTTTTCTATTTTCTATTCTATGATGCTTTATTCATGGTAAAACATATTGGTGAATACTAAACTGCTTTCCTTTGTTTTGTCTCCCTCCCTTTGCTGTCTCTCTCTCTCTTTTTTAATTCAGGTAATGCTGGGTATTCAGTGGAGCCATGACTCATGACATCAGCGAGAAATCCAAATAGAGCTGCACAAGGCACCTACAACACAACCTTGTCCCAGACATGTATTGTTATTGAGAGGGTCTCTGGCCTCCTGAAGAGTTGTTTTAGGTGTCTGGATAAGATTGGGGGTGCCTTCAATATGACCCATCTACTGCGTGAAGGATGTTTACTCCATGTTACATTCAGCACAACATGATCATGTGCCAGTCTGGTGGTGAAATGCCCCTGCTGTCACTGCAGCTCCCACTTACAGTCCCACTTTGACTAATAATGACAAGCAGTAACAGCAACAGCAGCAAGTAGTAAGGGACCCCATGTGGCAGGCTCATAGGTTCATAGGTATATATACCAGACTAGCAACCACTAGGATCCTTATAAGCCTAGCTGTGCAACCCAAATGTGACCCACACATTTGATTTATATACAGGGTGATTTACCGACTGCTTCTGTCCATCACAGACATAAGCACCAGACCAGGAGAGAATTTCCAATTGCCCATCCATTGGTTCAAGTTACACTGCAGCAGGGATAGGGAGGAGCTCTGCTTCACATAGATTCCAAGCCTGTTCCAAAGAACAGAAATTTTCTGAGAAACATATTTGTTTCTCCAACATGTCCTATTTATGTTGCAAACAAAGTTAAGTTTTTTTAATCTTTTTAATCTGATAGTTCTGAGCTGTTTGTTTTGCATATGCACAAAAGGTTAATCAAAACAGGGTCTAGGGATGCCTTGTTTGCCAGGTAAAGATCATTCTCAGAAGTCTGTATGATACCAAGTAAAGAGACAGGGCTTTGAGCCGATCAGTGTAGGACATTGTGTTTACTCCGTGTATTCTTTTTGTAAGGAACATTTGTGGACATTCTAGTTGCTGCATGTGTCTGGTCAGGTGCACACTGAAGGAGGCATTATACTCTATGATAGGTCTGATGAGGGCCTGGTACAGTGCTATGATGACCTCTCTGGAACTACAAGCCATGCCCTTATTATAAGCTGAGTGACATAGAAGGATTTTCTTACTATCTTGGGCAAATGTTGGTTGAAGGCTAGGTTACTATCCACTGTACATGAATTACCAGATACCTGACTAGTGAATCAATTTTCAGAGGTGTCTTATTGATGATGTAGTTGCCCAAGTGGCTGGCTTCCCAAAAGGTACCATGTTACATTTCTTGGCATTGGGTTTTAAGCCATGGTTTTGGCTGTGTCTGTATTAGACCTTCCTGAAGAGTGCTCTTGCCTTGAAAGGACTCACTTACTGTTCCCAGTTTACAGTCATCTGCAAATATGGTTAGTCAGAGGCATTTGAAATTGGCTTTGACATTCGAAAAGTAGATGCTAAAGAGGAGTAGATCTGGCACATAGCCAAGAGGTGACTAGCCTGTCTGTAGAAGTGACTTTAGTGATTCTAACCTCCTGGATTATATCGGTGAGCAAGCTAGCTATTCACTGTTTAAAATAGTGTCTATACCTATTTGTGTGAGTTTTTTGACAATGCCTTAGTGGGGTATTTTATCAAATGCTTTAGCCAAATCTAGATAGGCAGTATGAACCATTTTCTCCTCATCCATTTTCTTAGTGACCATTTCAAAGAAAATAGCAGATTCAGTAAGCATGACCTTACTTTGTCAAAGCCAAACTGTGATGGGTCCAGTGTCTGGAGGTCTCCTATGTCCCTGATGATAATTTCCATGATAATTCTTTCCATGATTTTGCAAATAAGCCTAGTTAGAATAATGAGTTTCCAGGATCTGTTTGAAGGTCCTCCCTTATGAAGGGGGTTGACTGTCAGTCCTCCATTCAAAAGTCAAAGTAAACTTTATTGTCGTTCAGATATATACTGAGCACTGCATGCTGAATGAAATTACATTTCTTTGGTCCCCATGCAAGACATAACAATGAACACACAGTTTGAATGACAGTAAGACTAAGGCACATAAAGTAATAATTAAAATATTAACAACACAAGAAATGACCACAATTGGACAGGAAGACATTAGACAATATTATGCTAGTAGGTATTGCAAGTCTATGACTTCACATTGTGATTGCTTAGAATATTGCACTTCATCAGTTGTAGTATGATATATTCTAATGTTCATATTGCACATGTATGGTGTGGTGACTCACTCCTGACAACTGCACATTCAGGAAGTAGTAGCATAAGAAATCAGACTAACTGTACCAGTTATTGAAGCAGTTTGCCAGAGTGAGTACTACAGTTGATACTTCATAGCAAGTGGCATATTGATCTGATTATTCCCTGGCATGTCTGGCATTCAAGTTCAGCATCCTTATGGATAGAGGGACGAAGCTCCTTTCCAGTCTAGATGTTTTGCAGTGTAAGCTGTAATGCCATCTGCCCGAGGAAAGGTGGAAGTACCTGGCATGGGCAGGATTACTGGGATCATTGTTGATGTGGCACAAAGCCTGTTTTAAGACTATAATTAAAAAATGACTCCAGGGGTCCTGATAAGTCATATTTAAGACTGTTCAGGAGGCATCCTGGGATGCTATTGGGGCCCACTGAGGCTGTGTTGTTGGCTTTAGCAAGTACATGGTTCCTAGTTATAGTTAAACGGTTATGTTTGAGGGTATTCGGGGAGCTGGGTGAGAAGGACTAAAGCTGAAACTGAATTTGTCCATTAACAGGTTCACTATATTGCTATGCTTGGTGACTGTGGCACCATTACCCACCAGTTCAGCACACTGCTGTCTGTAGCCCTTGAGGTTTCTGACATAGCTGTAGAAGGCCTTATGGTTTCCTTTTACCTGGGAGACTACCTTAACCTCAAATTTGGCTTTGCATGACCTAATTAGCCTTCTTAGTTGCCTATTTAGTTTAATGAGAGAGTTTTTATCTTTATGGAAATTACCCTTCCAGATTGTTGCCATACTTTTGTTTGTAAAAGTCAAGCCTGAGTGCTCACTGACTCCTGTTCAGTGATGTTGTGAAGCAGCAGTCACACTTTTAGCTGTTTTGACCAATAAATACTAGTAAAGTGGTTCAATTACTAAAAACTGTTAATTCAGTATTTAACATGAGTTCATACCTTGTGTTTGAATGAAAGTGTATCACATTATTTTTATATTATGCAATGTTTTCTCAGTTTGAAGTATGTTCGCTGCTAAGGTACAAACATTAGATTATTTTATTTTGCCACACACAATAGTTTGTGAACTCAGTCAAAACATATAATTTGTATAGTGGTGAGGTTGAAGGGGCAGCAGTGTTTGTTTACATGGCAGTATACTCATTTTAATCAGTAATTTTCTCATTACTGTGTTTCCTTGAAAACTTGTGCATTGCTATTTTTAAGTTATAGTCATTGCTAGCTTTAAGAATGGTAATGCACAGAGCATTGATGTTAATGAGTGGAATCCTATGACATGACATACAGGTTTCTTTCTACAGTTCCATGAGGCTTTAAGCAGTAGCAGTGCAGGAGTGAAATGCGTACCATTGTAAAGTGTTGTAAACATCCCTCCATTTTTTTTAATAACTTATTCACTTTTAAGTTAAACATTGACCTGTGATCGTGGAGGTGAAATTATAAGTAACAGAAATGTCACAATTTAATCACAGTAGGTCAAGGTCAAATTTGTCCTACAGATCTGATTTTGAAGAGGGGAGCTTATGAAAGGTGGATGGAGAGTTGGTCTGGTGTCATGACCTACTTGAGGCAGGTGATCCTGCAGACACTGATCTGACAGTGCTGTTGGAACATGATCAGAACCTGAAGTGAGAGGTTCTGCTAGGTGCAAATGAATGATAATGTGGCATGCATGAAATTTGTACTGTTTCTCCCCCACCTAAGTGCAGTATTTTCTTGAGAAGCACTTGTCTCATGCAATCTGTCCCCACATGTCTGGACATCCCCTTCCCCCTTCCAACACTGACTCCTACTCAAGTCCGGTAAGTCCCAACTTGTGTACAAATGGAGGCAGCCACTGATACATGGTGTGCCACCATACTATGCATCAGTGTGATCGTGGCATTATCCCTACTCTGTCCTGTTTCCATGCAGTACTGGAAATTCTCGCATATTCCCTGGAAGACTCTGACCATTTTCAGCTGATTGTGGCAATGCTGTGGACACTAATAATGTCACTGCCCATTTTCTGTGGAGTAGCCAATGCTTTATGTATTTCCTGGTGTAGCTGTGACAAATTCCTTCATTGGGTTTCCCTTTGTAAAGGTGTCACTGTGGACAGTGTTACCTCTGAATGACTGTAAGATCCTGAAAGTATTCATCTGGGTTTGGATGTACTGGTGTAGAAGTGCAGGGGATGTTCTCCCTGTACAAACAAGCATGTGCTTGACTTTGTGATGCATTATCACTTCCTGCAGATTTACTGACATTTTGTAGAGTGTGAGATCCCCTCCATAAATACAATATGTTATCATCATATTCATCAGCCATTCTGCTGTTGATATACTACAAATTTATTAGTATAGTGGAACTATTTGTTTCTGCTGCTGACCTTGTAAAAAATCATTTGAACACATTACTAATAATAAAGTAATGTGCAGTACTGTATGCTTATTAAGGAGGCATGGGGGCAGTTACCATGCACACAGTCCTTGCTATTATTCTCTGTAGATGTGGAAGGTTCACCTATTAATAGTAATTACCATGTGTTTAATGTAATCATTCAATGTCAGTTTTCAGTTCTGTATATAAATATATGTTACTTTTTATAAGTCAACCTTCCTGAGCAGACAGTTGTTGCTGCAGATGTTGGTACTAGCCAGTGTAGACATCACCTCTGATTATTTCAGTGCCATCATCTTCGGTATCATACTCATCCCCATGAATGTAGAAGAGGTACGCATCATCTGGGGCTAATGAGATAATTGTTGGAGGCCCCCAAGTACTTTTATGGGCAATTGCATTCTGTGTCACCTTGCTTCTAGCATGTCATATCTTATAATTTGCCCTCTTCTTGCACTGTATTAATGTGCAGTTTCTGCATCCATGGCATTAATATCGATTTTGATTCCAGGCTTTTAACCCCTCAACTGGTTTGGGCCCCCCTTTACCAAACAGTTGTTTCCTATATGTTGTCAGGGCTGCCAGGAGGATATGATTTTCCTCATGGCTGAAGTTGTCCTTTCTCTGCCTTGATCCTTTGTTTTGTTTCATTACTGCATTTTAAAAAAAGACCACTGTCATACAAAAATACGTTTGTTGATGTAATCATCATTCAAACTACAAAACACTGACTAGGGCCAGACTCAGCACTAGGTGACCTAGGCAGCTTCCTAGGCCCATGCTTACTTAGGATGGGGCTAATAAAAAATAAAATCTTCTGTAAATAAAACAAACTCTAAAGCTTTGGTAAACACAGCAGGGCTTTAGGACCTCATGGGAGACTTCTGTAAAGATCAGCAAGCCCCAGAAACCTCAGCATTACTACAATTTCCTAACTTAATCTGTGGGAGATATGATTTAGGACATCAGAGCAAACTTCAAAGATATGCATATTTATTCTATTCCAGCAATTCATGTTTATGATATCAAAGCAGCTACAGAGGCACCAATGGAGATATGCAGAGCCATTCCATTTCAGCAATTCATGTCATGTTTAGGGCATCAGAGCAGCCAATGTAGATATGCAGAGTTGTTCCATTCCAGTAATTCATGCTCAATGGAGCAGCAAAGTGTGTTTGATCATTCCAGCAGCTAACAGGTGTAGGGTGTGTGTGTAATGCCCCTGTTAGGAGCACTGTCTAGTTAAGTGACTTTGCTTACAGTCAAACCCTGAACCTTAATAATTGGCAAGCATGTGTCTTAAACCTCCACACCCACTACCAAGTATCCAGTAATTTAATTTTTTTGGTTGTTTGTTTTTGTAAATCACTGAAGATTACAGTCTGTCAGTGTCAGTCAAAGAGTTTCATACTTCTGTGTTTCAGTATTAGTGGTACAGCAGGTAGCATACTTGCCTCTGGTATGGGTTCTCTTCCCACACCAGGTAGATTGATTACTGACACTAGTATACACCATGGGGGTTTGCTGTACTCCTTAATATGTCCTTCTTTGGATGAGATGCCTAGTAACTATGAACCTACTCTTGGTTTGCCTGCCATTCCTTACTGCATATCACCAGCATACCAGTTTTTAATGTAACCTAGGTAATTTATTTTTCAAGGGCAGCAGCTACTGAATTTGTAGATGAAGCACTGAAATGCAAAGTTATTTGCTAGCACCAACTTTTTCATTAGTTACAGATCTCTTTAATTTAGAATTATTCACATTACTTTTACTTCTGCAGAGCATGTGTATATTGACTGATATTGGTGGATTATAATGATAGCAGTCTGAGTAGCCTTTTTGTTGTTGAAATGTTCTGAAATGTGCAGCTTTGTCATTGGTTCATGTGTTTAGTTTCAATGCTTACTGGAAAATGTTTAAAACTGCAAATTTAAAACACATTCTAACAGATGGTGCTGTATTAAACAGAGAATGTAATTTAGTATAATCTTATGCATGATCCTAAAAATGTGTGCAGGGGATCCATGGGTTGAAAAAAACCCAAACATACACTTAATCTGCCAATGGCCAAATACATTTTTTATGAAAGTGTGTATCAATGCACTTTCAATTAATGTGAGTTTCAAGGGCGGAGAAGTTGATCATGCTAAGGCTGTCTTCATTGTGAGACTGTATGTTTTGTTTAACAAATGGTTATCAGTATTTGTGCAATAAAATGTGAAATAAAAGTTTTAAATTAAATCCAAATATTGATAATCATTATAGAAGTAAAGAAAAAAATAGCATGCATGCTGACAGGTTTGAGCAATGTTTTATGGTAACTGGGGACAGAGTCAGGAAAGTAATGGGATGCTGGAGTGGCTGCAGCAGGAATGCTTAGTGGAGCAGTGATGCTGGGGGTGGTGAGGGGGCCATGATCCATTGCCCTGCCCTTGCTTAAGGCCCCATTTGACCATGATCCGGCTTGGACACTGACCATTTTTGCCTGCCACCTTCCTTTAAAAAAGTTAGCTGACATAAACCCCATTAGTTATATAAACATGCAAAATCTTGGTCCAGACAATTAAAGTTGTGGTATACTATAGCAATAACCCACACCTGGGTGTGGGTAATGCTGGATTTACCCATGGTTGGTGTGGTTTGGTCACGAGGGTGAAGCCCAAGTGGCCAAACAAAGCCAACCGTGGGTAAAGCCAGCATTACCCACACCCAGAAGTGGGTTATTGCTATTATACAATGACATTATTTAAGAAAAAAAATAATTACTTTTCTTAAATAATGGCATTTTATAATGCCTCCTTGCTGCCCTTCCACAGCTGTCTGGTATTCTGCAGCAGTTCTGATGTACTGCGCATGCATATACTTACACAGTACATCAGTGCTGTGGGCAAAAACAATGGAGAAAGCAACATCTCCGTTGCTCTTTAAAGTGTCTCGCTATGTTAAATGGGTTTAACATAGCGAGACAGCTTTAAAAAAAGCAATGGAGATGCTCTGTTGCTTTTTATAAAAGCTGTCTCGCTATGTTAAACTCATTTAACATAGCGAGACAGGTTGTAAAAAGCAACGGAGATCTTGCGTTCTCCGTTGCTATAAAAAAAAAGAGTTATACTAATGGAAAAAGTCCGGGTGACCAATCAGCGTGCACGTTTTGGAATATTAATGGGGGGTCGTTGTATACTAATGTCTACAGAATCATAAATGCATTCAGAGCAGTAAAATAATTATTTTGTCAACAGATTCATCCTTATCCTATACCCTATCATTGTCATATATTCATAATATTGTCATTTTTTTTCTTCAGTGACACTCAGAAATCTTCAAGTAAAGACGTATATGATAAGCCAGCAAGACATCCTTACCACTTCAGTACCTCACAATTAAATCACCGCATTTCTACCATGTATGCATAATCACTAAATGACACCAAAGTAAATATTTTTTCTTAGTGATTATTAATCAATTCCACTGCTACTGTACTGATTTTCTACATACAAATGACAGCTTTATACTATTCAATAAAGCCACAGTAATATGCTGAACATATCAGTAAAATAAACATTTCTTCAAGGTAACTGATGAATTTTACATCATGTTGGCATGTTTCACATTAAATTTCAATAGTTGTATTATTTTTCTTACTTTAAGAAGTCAGTGGTTCCCTAAGTCATTTGCTGATTAACTTGGGTAACTACAGTCTAATATGATAATGCCAAACTATTCAGGTCCATTTACACATTTTGCATGCAAATTAAGCCCTTTTTACATTTATGTCTATGAACTGTAGTAATATGCAAATGTGTATGGCCAGTGGTACACATAAATTGTTCTCGGCTGCTCATGTGCATGATCTTGGGTTTATGTGAGCTCATTATAGAAAATGGCAGAGTCCACAGCAGTCCTTAGCAGTGATAGCCTCAGATTTAGAAATTAATTTCTTAAACCAATGTGTATTACTTACATTCTAATTTGTCCAACTAGGACCTGAACAGAGGTAATAACCAAACTATGTAACTATAAAGGCCTCCTACAAACTTTCAACTCACTTCCAAACTAGAAGATAACCATTCTGAAGTTAGATTATTTTATAGTTAAAGAAAATTTGAAGTAATTCCCAAGACTCAATGATACAGTACACTCTAAACTACAAAATGTTGCAAACATCTTTGTAAGTAAATATGACCCTAATTTCAGCAATATATTGCATGTGGCCATTGTATTACCATACCCTGTGAATGTCTCACCAAACTTAACCTGGGCTAAAATAGAAACAGCCTTGTCTAAGATGAAACACAGCAGGTCCATGTGTCCAGAAAGTAAACCTAATCATTTTTTTTTCAACAGCATCGAGCAAAATCTTTTAGACTGCCTGCACATCTTGTTTACTTAAAGTTTGAAATCTAATTAACTAATGAGATTACTCGACACATAGATTTGATAATGGAACAAATATATGGTTTTATAATTTGCAGCCCCTGATTTGACGTGGATTATTTCCCGAACATAATTCTGAACTAACAAATGCAGAGTTGTAGTTTTTGTCTCAAATATAGTTCTGGTTTAGTAGCTGCAGTCTATTGTGCTGTTATAGCTATAACCATCAATCTGTTAAGCTGAGTTAGTTCATTCTGTAACTTAAAAAATTTTAGTTCATAAATGTGCAAAAATGATGAGCCTCCTTAAACATCCTGATGCACAGATGGTATAATTATGGAACTCACATGGAACCATGAACATGTGTTCTCCACAGAGCTTATATAATTTCATGTTGTAATCATGTACTATAAATCTAAATAAACAAAGGCGAAATCATGGCTGAAAAAAAACCTGCAAACACTTTTTCTTAGCACTTTCATTCTCTTTAATGTTTCAACAAGAACTTCATCAGAAAAGTTTGTAAAACACACACACAGCCCTTAAAAAGACATTCAAATAATCGTGTTAAAGACAACCAATGCAAACAATCTAAAAATGGGCTTTTCCCCAAAATCATAATACTTTTGGTTACTATTCTGTCATGCTCTAAAGTGCATGCAGTTAAGTTTGGTTAAGAAATATTTCTTGTTAGCAATTGATTTGTAACTAAAATACCATAAAAAAACTCATCTTCAAATCCTTAAAACACTTAATGTTAATTGATTCATTTAAATCAGGCAGTTTATCGGCATTTAGCCTGAGTTGCCAGAGAGTGTGTTTACACTCTAGTAGGGTCTTGATGTCACCACTGAATTCTTCAACAGAAACAGAATCTAAACAAAAAAAAGAAAATTTCTTGAAATCTTTGCATGTAACAGTATATTTAGCCAAAGCATTACAAAAATCATTCTTCCTGATGGCTAACAAGTGCTCATAGAGTCTACTTTTTAAATGCCAAATAGTTTTGCCTGTGTAAAAACAACAACATGATTCACAAATAGCTGCATATACCACATGGTTGGATGAACAGTCATATCTCTCTCTAACCCATATAGTCACATCCAAATATTTAAAATGGATGAAAGAAGAGTTACAAATGTGACAGCATTGCTTGCAGTGCCCACATTGGAATGTCCCTGGGGGTAATGGTGATCGTTTCTTTAATTCCAACTTCTCATTCCTTTCACATAATGTTTTAATGTTTCTTGAAAGAAAACATAGGTCTATCTCCTATTTCTTTCGCGAAATCATTGTTGCCCAAGATAACTTTCCAATTTTCTTGTATGCACTGTTTAACTGCCCACATTTCTTGACATATGGGCAATGGGAAAGACAAAAAAATAGTTGCAATCTGTTCCACTTGCATCTAGAAAGTGGGATTGTCCAGTTGATGTATGAGAATAACCATAACACAGTATTGGATATGCGACACCCAGTCTTAATTTCTGTACCTCAGGTTCTATATGCGCTAACCAATCTTCACTGTAACCTCTTTCTATAAATAACTTTTTGAGTAAAGTCACTTCTTTGGCAAATACTCCATTATCCAAAGACAATCTACTTAACCAAATGAACTGACCTTCAACCACATTCCTCTTCATGTGATGTGGATGGAGACTGTTACGTTGCAAATATTGATTTATAAAACTTTCTTTTCCGAAAATTTTACCAATAAAATGACCAGCCTGAGCATCAAATGACAACTGGATATCTAAGTAATTCAGACACTCACCAAACCCTCCTACAGTAAATCTTAAAAAAAGAAGTGATGTTATTCAAACACTTTACAAATCTCTAAAATTCTTCTCTACTTCCTTTCCATAAAAATATCAAATTGTCAATGAATCTTCTATAAAACAAAATCTTGCCAAATAGTTTGTGTTTTTCCAAGAATTTTTGTTCCCAAGTGGACATGACAATGTTGGCAAAAGCCGGGGCCACCTTGGCCCCCATTGCCACACATGTTTTTTGCTTGAAGTATTTCTTACCAAAGTGGAAAAAAATTGTTGTCTAACACCATCTCCATTAACTCACATATGGTATTAACTTTGTCACCATCAAAGTTGGAATTGTTAACTAAATATTCCCTCAAAAAATCAATACCAGTTTCCTGGTTGATGACTATATTACAAAGATGTGACATCTAGAGAGGCAAAAAATAATTCCCCATTGACCTGCACATGCTCCTTAAGCAATTCCAGCAAGTGCCAAGAATCATGCAGATAGAATCTAGATTTTTGGACAATGGGATTCAACTGTTGATTTAACCAGATGGAAATTGATTCAGTCTTGGAAAAAGGTGCAAAGACTATTGGTCTAAAAGGATGCTTAACCCGATCTTTGTGAACCTTAGGAATCCCAAAGAGGGAAG
Source organism: Protopterus annectens (assembly GCF_019279795.1). Lineage (NCBI taxonomy): Eukaryota > Metazoa > Chordata > Ceratodontiformes > Protopteridae > Protopterus > Protopterus annectens. Next base: position 299,524,398 of record NC_056747.1, read on the forward strand.
CCATTTATGGATAATCAACTTGTAAAAAATTATAAGTGGTCTGATCTAAATTTTCTTGCGTGAATTAGTCTAAGAGTGTCAAATCCATGTTATGATAGCTCTCTTTAATCACAATGTTGGACACTTCAACATAATTTCTCTCATCACTCACTTCCATGATGGCTTGCTGATAATCTGCATTAGTCATAATCACAAGCATACCTCTTTTATCCGCCATCATTAGTCACAAATCTTTCCTTTCAATAAAAAAGCCTCTCTTTCTGGTATAGTCAAATGGTCTCTCACTTGTCACCTTTGGAGCTGGTTCCTAAAGCAACATTCACAATTATTTATATTTGGTTGCTATAATATATTGAAGACAATGTGGGTCTTCCTTTACCTGTTTTTTTTTATAATGGGCCTTCAGTTATGTGCAGTAATGAAATTTAAAGACAAAATATGATTTGCTACTTTATTCATGCTTACCAGCAACTTCTGTCAATCTGGTGACTGTCCTAGTCTACTAGAACTTATTATATGCTATTTCGTTGTCCACTAGAATGAGAAGACATAAGACAAGTTTTGTTTACCTGCAGTTCGACTTTTCCTTAGCCTTACTGATATAATTATTAATACTATATAAGGCATTTCATTTAAGCAAGTTTTCAGTTCCTTTCAAATAAACCTTAATTAAACAAGAAAGATAATAGTGTTACAGCTGGAAGTAGTACATATACTTCAAGACAATAATGTGCACTTTAAAAATTGTCTGCCTAACTGTAAGCATATAAGGAGAAACTTTAATGGATATAAAATTTACACAATTGGTCATTTCTCATGAAACTATGCACTGGACATTCACTTTAGCCTGCAGCCTGCACCCTCCAACCTCCAGTCTGACTATGCTCTGGTGCCTGAGTTTAGCCTTCTCATATGTGCAGTTTATACTGTGGAAGAAATTGATGTCTTATTCAGTTGCTATACTAATAAATATTTTTCTGGCCTACACAAATAAAATCCTTTCTTTACAAAAAACTGTCTGCATGTACTTTAGTTGCTAACTAAGGTAATGCAATGTAAATGAATTTTTGTGACAATACAAATATTTTTGTTTTGTTTGTATATAAATACATATTTATATACACAAAAATAGTTTTAAGTATACTCATGCAGATTTCCATCTGTAATTTTATATATATATATATATAGGTTTACATGGATTTGGTCATATGGCCAATTGTTGAACAGGGTGTTCTTTGAACTTATATGTCGAAGATTTAGATGTCGAACAGTCGGAAAGTCATATAAAATTAGAAATTCGACATTTCCGACTGCTCTACTACCTAAACAAGCACTACCATGGGTCAAAAAGGGGGATGTTTGGCATTTCATCATAATTGCAATTATGCTGAACTGGCGTTCTGCAGTCAAACATGTGTTTGACAATTGGCCGTACGACCAAATCAATGCATACCTCTCGCTCTCTCTATATATATATATATATTGATACTTACATGTAATTCATATATATATATATATATATATATATATATATATATATATATATATATTTATATATATGCATTTGGATTTATACAGACAATTATGTTATTACATAAATATTCCATATATTTGTATACATATGTAGTTCTGTGTAGAGATATATTTTATGCTTTCGTCATATTATTATGATAACATTACAGACACATATTTGAAGTTGCACATATTTCTTTTAGCAAATGCCTTCAATTATACAAACCTTCAGCCTTCTTATCACTACTTGATAAACTCATTGTGCCAGCTAGGCAGGCTTATGCTTCTGTAGGTCATTGTACCTATGATTTGTTGCCAGCACAGGTGATCCCTGTCAGGGATGACAGGTACTCAACCAACTCAGGCCAGATGTATATTTTTTCCACTCACTACCCCTTATGCATGCCTGCAGCTTATCCAGGTATGAGTCACTCAGAAGGTAATGCATTATTTAGGTCTCCTTATCTGACTATCTCAGAGCATGACCTGATGCCTTCATAGGTACTGCCATAATTCGAAGTGCAGTACCAAAATGAAGAAAGCATTAAAATAGCTATGGTTCATAGGTGCAGAACCAGTCCATGTTTTAGTTTTAAGGAATACATTAATATTTCATTTATATGGTAGATAAAAGTCATTAATAAAATCATCATTTTTAAATACTGCTTACTATTGCTATGGCTAATGTGCATTGGCTTTGCTACTTCTGTGGAGAATTATACCTTAATGTCATTTATACATGCCTCATGTAGTATAGCAGCATATTCATTTTTTTTTTGGGGGGGTGCGTTTTGCAAAAGTAAATATTCCTCTTTGTGTAAGTACCAACTCATAGTAAATGATGATTGCTTTGAGGTGTTAAGGTATGCCAGATGATGTAAAATGAGCAGAGATCACATTCCATGGCTGTGCTAGCTCACATATTTATGACTCCAGTTTTGCCTTTTTCTAAACATAGTTAGCTTTGAGCATAACTTAGGTTCTCTGCATGTCCTCATAGCATGCCAAAAACCTGCTGAGGATTGCTGCAGACTCCATCACTATCCCTATGATGTTTATGTGACCTTAAGGCCATGCTCACAACTAATTGAGAGCTATCTCTAGCTTTTTGCAACTCCTTCTGAAGATTCTATATCTATCTACCTTGTAAATATTGTAAATAGCTTCTTATGTCAAATGAATGCTTGTAAATGGTTTCCTTACTTTAACATTCTATATCTATCTTCCTTGTAAATATTGTAAATAACTGCTTATGTCAAATTAATGCTTGTAAACTGTTTTCTTACTTTAATTGATTATGTATAATTTTGCTACACTTCAATTGTTATGATGATATTTCCTAAATGAATCTCCACAGTACAGCCTTCTAGACACATCATAATTGTCTTTTGTCTACTAAACCTGATACACAATGTTCATTCATGTAAACTGTAGTTTATTTTTGTAACTTACATACTTTTGTATCTTCAATGCTTATGTAATAGTTGGAGCTTTTCTCCCTGGGCCTCCACTGAAAACGGGCACTCATGGGCCCAGTGGACTTCTCCGGTCACCAAACTGAAATAAATAAATAAAATAAATAAATGAATAATTATGTGGAAAGGTTGCAGTACATATTTGCTAATTTCTGCAATTTACAGAGCTAAATGTAAAAGAGCCATATAACAGTGCTTTTATTTTATTTCTGCACAACTTTGGTGCTTGTGTTTATGGGCACTATCTTTTTGAGTGTTATCTATTTTAAATTTATTCCTTTTTCCTTCTTTTTGTTTAGGGGTCACATGTAGTAGCTAGGCAAGTGACTAGTTAAATGGACATTCAGTGCAATTATTTAAACTCTCCTGTTGTGAGCAGTCATGAGAGTTATACCTAACAGTGCTTATATTTACAGACACTATGTTTTTGAGTGTTATCTATTTTAAATTTATTTTGTTTGTTTCATTGTGTTGGGGGACATATGTAGCAGCTGAACAGAAATTTAGTTCAACCATTTAAACTATTCTCTTGCAAGGGGTCATGAAATATATATCTAATAGTACTTGTATTTTATTTTTCTAACTGTGATGCTTGTGTTTATGGCCAATATCGTTTTGAGTGTCATCTATTTTAAATGTATTTATTTTTTTTTTTTTTTCTTTGTGTTGGTGGGGGTGTATTTAGCAGTTAGGTAATGATTGGATGAACAGGCATTTAGTTTAACTTATTTAAATTTTTCTCCTGTGAGCAATCGCACATCATGTGTGTAAAGTGAAGATATAAAGACCCATCTTGAGTCGAACCGCAACATGGATAACAGGTGCAGGTGGTGTGGTAGGTGTAGAAATCTCTATGTGATTTTATATTATATGTTTTCTAAGGTAAAAAAGTTTGTTTATAATGGATAGACTTAGGTTCATAGGTTCATAGGTTCATAGGTTTATACTAGGCTATCTGCCCTAAGGCATTTATAAGCCTAGCCCAAATTTTTGTGGCTTACGCCACCCCTTATATGAAAAAATACTGTGCCCATTAGTTTGTTGTGCCTCTGTCCAGCAGTGACACAGAGATGATTCCCGGGGTAAACCTACGATCTCCCATCCACAGGTCTAGATTTCTCTTGAACAGAGTCAGCGAGGTGCTCTGCCTCACATGGACCGGGATTTTATTCCACAGCATAGGGAGTCTCTGAGTGATAAATCTATCCCTCCAGCACGTCCTATTTATATCCGTGCTAAGGTTTAAGTCGCTTGCTCTAGTGGTTTTGGTGGATTTGGATTTTTGAGGTGGAGCATGTCCATTAATTCCGGGTTGGACATGGCCTTGTATGTCAGGCACATGTCACCTCTGAGCAGACGGTATGCGACTGAATAGAGCTGGAGTTTCTTCAATCTGGCAGCATATGACAGATTTTGGAGTCCCTTTATCCTTTTGGTGAGGAACTTTTGGGGTCTCTCCAATTGCTGCAGATGTCGGGTGAGATACATCCCGAATGGGGCATTGTACTCGATCATTGGTCTGATAAGTGAAGAGTACAGGGAACAATAACCTCACTAGATCTGGATGTGAATCCCTTCATGATCAGGTGGGCAATGTAGAAGGTCTTTCTAACCACTTTAGCAATGTGAGTGTCAAAAGAAAGGCCACTGTCAACCTGGGTCCCCAGGTCCCTGATAACCTCTTCTGTGCTTAGTGGATTGCCACCTATATGGTAGCTTGGGGTTACCTTGTTTTTCCCGAAGGGTATGACTATACATTTTTGGCGTTTAACTTCAGGCCATGACTCTGGCACCAGCTATCTGTTTCCGTGAATCCCTTCTGAAGGATATCCGTGTCTGATGCACTTTCCACTATGGCGCCCAGTTTGCAGTCAACTGCAAACTTTGTCAGCCAAAGTCCTCCTATGTTGGCCTGTACTTCTGAGAAGTAGATGCCAAACAATAGGGGCCAAGGACCGAGCCCTGTGGGACACCACTTGTGACCGGCTTGGAGTCTGACACAGCGCCAGCAACTCTAACCCTGTGGGTTCTGTCCTTAAGCCAGTTTGCAACCCATCTTGTGACATATGGGTTTACATTTAAGCTGGTAAGTTTTTCTACAATACCCGAGTGGGGTATTGTGTCGAAGCCTTTGCAAGGTCAAGGTAGGCTGTATGGACTGCCTTTCCCTCATCAATGGCCTTGGTGACTGTTTCGAAGAAGTCGACCAAGTTCAAAAGGCATGATCTTCCCTTGACAAAGCCAAACTGGGTCGGGTCCAATGTCTGCAAGTCCCCTATATCTTTGTTTATGAGCTCCATTATGATCCTCTCCATAGCTTTGCAGACTAGACTTGTTAAGCTTATGGGGCGGTAATTACCAGGGTCCGTAGAGGTGCCGCCTTTGTGGAGTGGGACTACAGTTGCCGTATGCCACTCCTTGGGCACGTATCCTGTGGTAAGGCTGAGATTAAACAGCTGCCTTATGTGCGGGTTTAATTCCTCATTTAGCTCGTGTAGCACACAGCCGGGGACACCATCCGGTCCCATTGATGCTGTGTTTTTAGCTTTAGAGAGTGCAGCTTTCACCTGCGCATTTGAGATGTCCGGGAGGCTACACTCGGCTGGGATAGTTATCTCTCCTTTAGGGGGGGAGAGGGGGGTGAAGTTTGCACTGAACCTGTCTGCCAGTATGTTGGCAATGTCTGTGGGTTCAGTGATTTTTGTATCATTTTGGACTAATTCTGAGCATATCTGGGAGTTTCCACCCAGGTTCCTAACATAGCTGAAAAGGCCTTATGATTGTCCTTTGAATCCATGGCAATTTTTCTCTCAAAATTGGCCTTAGTTGATTTTATGAGTGCTCGTATTTTTTACTAATAATGATCAGGGGTGACTTCCCTTTTATGGATTTTGTTCTATCATGTAATAGCTTTCTCCTCTTATTGTAAAGTTTGTTAATGGCTGGGGTCCACCAGACTGGACGTTTGCCCTTTGTGGAAAGAGTCTTGGTTTTATTTGGGATTGCCTGATCCATGCAGTCCTGGAGGTGTTCATAGAAGGCATTTGTAAGGGCTTCCGCAGCTTGGGTTGTGGTTTCCACTGGCTCAGGGGCCTTGAAGGATACCACACCAGTCTTGAGTAGTGCAAAGTTTGCTTTAGAGAAGTTCTTCACGATGGTCTTTTTTGTTTGGGGTGGGAGCGGGATGTGGATTTCCAGTGAGATTAGTTTATGATCAGATCTCACCAATGAGGGATATACTTCGGTGTGGAGCATTTTGTCCCCATGTTTGTGACAATGAGATCTAGTATATTTTCTCCTCTTGTGGGAACAGTGACTAGCTGTTCCATGGCATTTGAATTTATGAACTCCAGGAACCGTTGGGCTAGAAAGTTAGGGCTTGAGTAATGTTCCCAGTCTATATTCGGGTAGTTGAAGTCACCCAATATGATGGTGTTTGGAGATACATTTATACCCTCCAGTGTCTTCAGGAAGGCTGTGTGGGGTTCCTGAGTTTGAGAGGGTGGCCTGTAGCATGCTACAATTTGTAGAGCAGTTTTGCCTATGGTTAGTTGCACCTGGATGGTTTCCGAGCTTCGTGCGTTGCCACCAACCTGGAGGTGTGGGTATCCTTTATGAATATGGATACACCCCCTCCTTTTGTGGTGTGGTCCGGGTTTTGGGGCCGGAACGCATGATATGAGGTAAAACCTAATAGTGCCGGGTGCTCTCAGGAGCCTTGAACCAGGTTTCACTTACAGCACAGACATCGATGTTCTCCATACTGAGAAGGGCCTCGAGTGCATGCATTTTGAGATTTAGACTTCTGGCATTGAGCAGCATTACCCTCAGTTTCTTCCCATTTGTGTTTTCTAGGGTGGTAGGTTTAGAATTTGAGCCTTGCCTAAAAAGGCACTATGGGGTGGCAAGAGCCTTAGCCAATATCCGGAATCCCAGGGTGACAGGTGCAAGCCGTCCCTTGCGAAGCAGCGTGGCTTGTCAAGCATGTCATCCCAGGCAGACAGACACTGGATCCCTTTGAATGGCACCAGACATTAAGCCAATTGTTAAAGCTGATCATCTTGTCTCTATATTGTGGCATCATTCTTGGTGAAGGAAGGATACTGCTCAGGGTTAGGGTCATACCTGCCTGGGCTACATAATCAGAGAGCTCCTCTATGTCTCTTTTCATGTAGTCCAGGGAGGTACGTCTCAGGTCGGTCACACCAGCATGGACAATGACTGTGTCATATTTGTACTTGCCGTGGAGTGACCCGAGTGCTTGTGTTATGTGGCGGATTCTAGCGCCCGATAGGCAGCTTACTGTGACCCTCTCCTTGTTCAGCCTGGTGAGTGGGACGTCAGTGTGTCTGACTATGGAGTCACCTATGACAAGTATGTTTGGTGTTGTATTTGGCCTTAAGGGCTGTGACTGCTTTGCACACTGCTTTTGTGGTTTATGTGTTGCTTGTGGGGTGTCTTGAGGTAGCAGTTGTTTGGGTGTCTGCTTTGGAGGCCTCTGCTGTTTAGGTAAATTTTTACTCAGAGCCTCCGAGTATGTCTTGCAAAAACTATTCTGCAAAAACTATTCTGCAATCTCTAGTGGAAGAAAAGGCAGTTTTACAATGTTTTTGCTACCTTATGTATTACTCTTTAAACAATCACTTTGTGTATAGTAATTGCAGTTTATGTTTAAAATGCAGTAGCCTGATCAACTTAGAGTCTGAAATCATGGGTTTGAGATGCAAAATTGAAATGGTTTGTGGGAGCTTTGATAATGATGTATTAGGTTCAGGTAAAAAGTTAACATGGCGTAATAAGATATCTCTGCACATATTTATAAAATGTGTTGTTTTTTATTACCTGATCTAGGCTTCTAAACTAATATCACTCATGGTTTACCTGTCTTGTATGATACTAAGATTTATTCTTGGGGATTAAACTTGAAACTGTTGTTTAAGTGGTGGTGGTGAATGTTATGGAGATACTTGTTGGGGCAGATTTTAGTGATACATTAATGCCCTTGGAAATTGAGGTGCAAAATGAGCAGTCATTACCATCCCACTTCAAGCTGATGCCTCACTTATCATAAACATCTGGAAATGTGGTATATACAATGGTTTACAAGGAAATAGTTATAGAGGTAAGAAAAGTTGTAGAAGGGATAATCATTGTAATGAGATTTATCAGATGTTTAGATAAGTAAAAGGAATAAGATAAGGGCTGTAGAAGGAACTTCTAGGGGTAATTATGTGGAGGTTAGCATTGAAAAAAAGGATATCAGATGGAGTTCTAATTTTGGGGAATTCAGTGATAAGAAAATATATTTGACCAGTAAGTAGTATTGATAACAGTAACAATTTCAAGTCTTAGTGGGTGTGAGTTGCATTATATATTTTTTAGTTTACAGAGGTTAATAAAAAATATGAGGATATTTCATTTAGTAATAATACATGCAAGAGTGAATTTTCTGATGATAACCCTGTTAGATCATATGTATAAGCAGGTGCACAGAAATTATAAAGTTTGTACTAAGAAAAAAAAAACGAATTTGTATTTTTCTAAAAATCTTCCCTCTCTATCTCTGAGTAAATATTACTTTTCTAAGGATGTGCTATTTAATACATGGCTGCATATTTTTTTTTTCAAAAATCTGGATGTTATAAGGATATGGGATGATTTTTATGCCAGAGATCAGATTTCACATGAGTTTTCATGGTGGAAAACTATTGAGTGAGAAACATATAGATATGGTAAAACATTTTTTGGATTTAAGACAAGTGCTAAATGTGGAAATGATAAGGGATGTTACTCATTAAAAACTTATTATGCTAACACCAATAGCTTGAATAATAAAATGGATGAATTTCAATTGATTTGTTATTTATAATAGCCATGAATATAGCATAGTAGTAATTATTGAATCGTGTAATTGTAAGGATGTGATATTACCAGGATATAAAGTTTATTCTTTCTCAGGGGAAAATAGAAATAGTAGTGATATAGCAGTGTTTTCATCTAATACGATAGCTGCTAGGGTAATCAATATACATCAGAGCCTTAAAATTTATTCATGGAACTATCTGTTAGTTCTGTAACAAACTCTGTATATCTATTATTTCATTATAAAAGAACAGCTTTAGTTGCATCAGATCAGTGTAGATTTATTAAAGGACTGTATAACCATTTGAATATTAATAATTTAACTATATTGAGAGGTTTACATTTTCCCAATATTAAATGGGGTAATAGGACATATGTAACAGCATGATAAGAAAAATTTTAGGAAATAGTATTGATTAATAATTGTATACAGATTATTAATTTTCCAACAAGGGTGATTAGCATATTTGATTCATTTCTTTCTAATGTCTCTACCAAGATAATTAATATTAATTGGATATGCCCACTAGTTAATTCTGAGCATATTGCATTTGACGTTTCAGCTTTGTTAAGCACACATTTTAAACATAAGACCAAGACAATATCTGATTTGGCAGAAAAGAACAGATAAATCCCATACATCTATCCATGACAAATTTTAATGATATATCTAATAACAGGGACATTTTTGAATGTATCTCTTATATTAATAAGTGCAAGAAAACAATCACTGGAGCAAATGAAAACATTTTCCACCTTGCTGGGACATTAGGTACTCTAAATTGTTGAAAATGAAAAAGAAAACAGAAGAAATTTAGAATCTGGAGAAAGTACACAAGTACAGCTGCAAAAATGGCATATAATTTAGATAACAGAACACTGAAGTCTTCATTAAGAACAGCAAAAAGCAAGTATGAAAATAGTCTGTTGACAAATGTTTAGTTTAAGGAATTTTATTCCTAGGTTAATCAAGTAAAATGTTTAATAAAAACCCTTTGTCCCTATTTTTGTAGATGGAGGTGCATTACATGCTGACTTAAAAGTGGATGATGTTTTTAAAAATCATCTTATTACATGAGAACCTAATAGAAATGAGGATTACTATTAACTTAACACTGAAGCATTGGATAATTGTGGTTGTCCTATTTTTGGTTTAGATGTGGTCAGTATGTACCCAGGTTGTATAAAAGATGATGTTAGCATTAGGTCTGATAATTTACCAGGTTGTTTTGGGGTTATATATCACAGTTACATTTCTGCAACTATAAAATTCAACAAAATGTTATTTTATGGTTATGTTCCATCAAGTTGGAAATGGGATGATGTTAGACATATTCATAAAAGGGGAACAATGGTTGATATATTTTCTAATTATAAACCAGTTAGTTTGACCACATTGGTAGATAAGAATTTCAAAACTTACGTCTTATCAGTCTTGAATAATGATGTAAAGGGAAGTTTATTGGACACTGCACAATATGGGTTTATACATAGCAGATCAACATTTACAAACTGGATTAACTGTTATGATTTATTTTATTCATCAATTTTTATTTATTTTACATTTGTTGACCGGGCTAGTCTAGCTGGATATATATACATTTTCAGTAGAGGCCCGGGGAGAAAAGCTCCACAGCAGATAGATAAAGCTTAATATACATGTGTAAATATAGACATAAAGGGATATTAAAAAAAAATACATTTAGTAATACATGGTATGAAAAGTCATACGAGTCTAGCTTATTTACATTACATAACAAAAAGAGAGCCATGAGAGAATGACTTACAAATTAGGTATAGAGAATACAAGGAAGAAGACAAAAGGACATTTTTGACAACAGTGTTTAAATGTAGAAAAAAAGATTAGTTATGATATAAGTAGATTCAGCCAGCTCATGATCCTGTGACTCTTGTACTAGATCTGAGTTTATTGGTATTAATGGTAGAACAGGATCTCTCAAAGGATTGATAGCTTTCTACATCATGTTATTATGGATACAATGTGTAAAAAGTTGAATAACCCATATATTAGTCATCAGATGTCTAACTGGCTACATGGGATATTTTAGAGAGCTAGAATTAATTATTTTAACTCAAGATGGGCATGGGTAAATGGAGATGTTTCATGACATTCTTTTTAATGATCTATTTATTTACATCATCTTCTCACTGATACCCAAATCCTCTACTGTATGGATGGTTAAGTATGCTGATGATATTAAGTGTGGGTGTGTTGTGACTTCTGTTAGTGATATTGTTAACTTAAGTTCTTATTTAAGTTCAGTGCTTTCCTGGTTAAAACAAAATGGGCTTAATATTAACAAGGATAAGTGTGGAGTCAGATATTTTGGAAAGCCTAATGTTACTTCAATATTAAGACTGTGATTTGCTGATTAATACTTTTGGCTGAGTATAACAACTTGGACATCTTGTTTGTAATAACTTTAAAGTTAAGACTTGAGCTCAGATTACTACAGCTAAATCTATTAAAGCAATAGGGCTGATATTTTAAGAATTTTACCCAAACCACTGTAGAATTTTTGGAAAAAAAACTGTTTATAATCTAATTATGCCCCATTACTGAATACAACTCTTTGCTGTGTACATGTAATAAAGAAGATTTACTAACTTTTGAAGGCATCCAGCGGAAGTATACAACAAGAGTTCTGAAAGTCAGATGTCTTACTTATTATTCCACATGACAGCATCTTGGACTTTATTTCTATTAGTTACAGATATTTGCAGTGTAAGCTTTGTTTAGCTTATAGTGTCTTATTAAATGAGGAGCTACATTTGTTACTACAAATTGAATTGATAGATTCATATGGTTCCACTAGAGGTGCTTGTTTTACTTTTAAAATTTATAAATGTAGAGCAGTAATGTTGTTGTTGTCTTTTGGCTTTTCCCGGTTAGGGGTCGCCACAGCGGAACTCCAGTCCGCTAATAAGTGGCAGTAGATTTTCATGAACGCCGAGGTGCCAGCTCAACGTTCAACCTTCAACGAAGGTGCACCCATTTATGAATGTCTTTCGAACACCCACCCAACTACGGGGAGGACATGCAGACTCCACACAGAAGGCACTCCCTGCACTCCAGCCGAGAATCGAACAGGAGAACCTTTTGCTGTGAGGCAACAACGCTACCGCTGCACCACTGCGGATGACATATGATTTTAAAAACAATCTATGGTATATTTGTGAAAGAAACTAGCTCTCTATATTCATTAGTGTGGATTTTTACAATTATTTCAGAAAAATCTGAATATTTGGATGGGATCTAAAGTATTTTAATTTATTTCAGACACTGCATTTTAATTAGTCTTTTATTCTAAAGTAACCACCACTTGGGCTATTAAATATTAACTTGTATGATTACTTGAATGAGGTGGCAAATAACTTAGGAAACTGCAGACTTTCTAAAGTAAGAACAAATAATAGAAATATTGCAGTTTCATGAAACTGTTCAAAATAATGTAAGATTATTGAGTTCACTTCAAGAAATGTTTTGTTTTAACCATATGATTGGCAGAGTACACTGGCTTTAATGAATACTATCAAGCTGTCATTAGTCAATAAAAAATCATTAAAGCAGCAATATAAATGATTGGTGCTCACTGAGAAAATGATTTGCCTTGGTGTCATTTAATGATTGTGCATACATGGTAGAAAAGTAGTGGTTTAATTGTCAAGTACTGAAGTGGTTGGGCTGAGATTTTGCATGTGTATATAATTATGGGGTTTGTGTCACCCAACTTTTTTCTCAGGATGGTAAGCATAGTTTAATTGTGTTGTTTGAGTGATGATTACATCAAACATTTTTTTTTTTTGTGTATGACTGTGGTATATTTTTGCGGAGCAGTAATAATGCAAAACAAGGGTCCAAGGCATACTTCAGCCATCAGGAAAACTGCATCCTCATGGCAGCCGTTAGGACATATAGCAAATGGCTGTTTGATAAAGAGAAGGCCAAACAAACTGAGATGGCAAAAGCCTGGAATCAAGTTATGATGTACATTGTGATCATTGGAAGTAACCACATATTAACACAGTGCAAGAAGGGGGCAAATGATATGATAGGATGTGATAGAGCCAAGGCGAGACAGAGTGCAATTGCCCATACCATTACTGGGGTAGGGACCTCCAGCCTTATCTCTTTAACACCAGCTAAGGTATACCTCCGCTCCATTCCTGGGGATGACTGTAACACAGAAGATGATGGTACCAGAATAATCAGAGGTGATGTGGACACTGGCTACTACCAAGATATACAGCAATGACAACTGTCTGCGCAATAAGGTTGGTTTAAAAACAGTAACATATATTTACATAGAAAATTAATTGTTAACATGGAATGATTACATTAAAAATATCACAATTACTATTAACAAGTAAACCTTCCACATCTGCACAGATTGACAATGAAGGCAGTGTGTATGGTAAATGTCCCCCACACTTCCTTACTCAGCAAACAGTAGTGTATGCTACTTCTTTATTGGTAATGTTTTCCAATCATTTTTTCATGGACAGCAATGGAAACAAACATTTCCATTATACCAAATACATTTTGAGGATATCAGCAGAAGAACTGCTGTTGAAGGAGATGATGATGAAAATGATGCTGCTGATGATAACATAGTTTTTATATATATATATATATATATATAGGGCAGTCTGAGGAAAGCAGCACACAGATCCCCAAGATTAATGTCAGGATCTGCACACAGATCCCCAAGATTAATGTCAGGATCTGCACACAGATCCCCAAGATTAATGTCAGGATCTCACATCCCATAGCATGTTAATAACTCTGCAGGAAGTGACAGAACATCACAAAGCCAGGCACATTACACTCAGACTTGTATAAGAAGAATATCCACTCACCTCTGCATCAGTATCTCCAAACCTAGATGAACACTTTCAGGATGATGGTAGAAATTCAGAGGTAGCAATGTCCACAGTGGGGTACCAGGCACAGAACGTTGTCACAACTACCACAGGAAACATATAAAGCATTGGCTGCTCAGCAGCGAATGTGCAGTGACATTCTTAGGGTTCAGAGCACTATCGCAAAGAGTGAGCTGAAAATGGTCAGAGTCTTCCAAGGCATGTGTGAGAATTTATAATACTACATGGAAATGAGATAGAGTCAGGATACTGCCCTGTTCACACTGATGTGTAACATGGTGTCAAACCAAGCATCTGTGGCAGCCTCCATGAGTACACTAGTTGGGAATTACTAGCCTCAAGTAGGAGTCATTCTTGGAAAGGAAGAGGATGGGGTACTTTCTGGACATGTGGGGACAGATTGCATGACAATATAAGTGCTTCTGAAGAAAGTAATGCAATTAGTTGGGGAGGAAGAAACGCAACAACAGATTTCATGTAATCACTGTCAGCATTCATCTCCACCCAGTATTAACTCTTATTTGAGGTCCTGGTCCCACACCACTGTCAGATCAATGTCTGTATGTCTGTAGGATGTCCTGCATCAAGTAGGTCACAGCAGTCTATCAACTCACCATCCAGCTCTGATGACAGCCACCTCTTCAAAATCACTTGCACCATCATTTAGCCTAGCTTTAGGAGACATGTATGATATGTTTGACCTACTGTGATTCATTGCTGTCAATTACAGTTTGACCTTCACACACAAGACAATGTTTAACTTGAAGGGGACTAAGCTATTAAATAAAAAACTCAAAAAAGGAGGGAGCTGCATGAATTTCATTTCTGTAATGGTACTGCTTAAAACCTCACAGAACGATGGAATGAAAGCTGTATGTCATAACATAAGATTGCAGCGATTAATACCATTAATGCTGTATGCATTATCATTGTTACAAATGGCAATTACCTACAACTTAAAAGTAGGATTTCACAGCTATTCTGGGAAACACCACTAAGAAAATTAAGATCAAAATGTGTATCCGACCATGTAAACAGTTGCAAAAATGATGTTTTTGTCTCTGAAGCCACAACTTATTGTAGATGACAAAATGAAATAACCTGATTAGCACTACCTCAATTATCAGGATCATACCTCTCAACTTCTTAACACAAGAAATCTGGACAAAGCCTGACATTATGGGGCGACAAAGGCCCAAAAATCAGGACAGATTTTAAATATTCCTCTTATAAACTCAGAAAGTTGATAGAATAACAGGATTAGTCTTAACATTCATTTTTTGAAGGATATGAAGTCTGAAACTCAAATGTATGTCATTATTTAGTGACTTCAGTCCTCAGATCATCACAGAGATTTGCCAGAAAAATACAAATTTTATGAGGAACAGACAAAAAATATGAGCCAAAAATCTGCCCATTATGTAAAAATCTGGACCGTTGAGAGGTATCATCAGCATAGTTCAAACTGAGTAGACATCACATAAAATAAAAATATATATATATTTTCTTTCTATTGGAAATGTTGAATTTATGTTAAATACTAAAGTATGCATTTTTACTATTTGTAACATTGTGTACTATTGTTTAAAAAATAGCATTGCAGTGTCAGCTCGAGGACTGACGTTCGGCATACTTTATTATAACAATAAAAACATTAAAAACATACTGATTGAGCATTTTCATCCTAAAACCAACATGGACTTCATCAGAATCAATTACAATTAAGAAGCAAGCTATTAAATAGATAAAATAACTAACTCATTAAAAGTACTACTTGTAATTTAAAGGTACCATGACCTAAAAAAATTACTTAACTACCAAGAAAATACTAATGTCTATGCAATAAAACAATATTGAATAACAAATAAATAGATATATCATCCAATAAAATTGGCCCTAAAATTTAAAATAGGTTGAATAGAAATAGTTTTATTAATGCCAGGAGGCTGACCAGCATGCAGTCTCAATTGCTATTTACTTCTTTCTCTTCAAGTAGAGACTTAAAATCACCACCCCAGGACCGATCTTAACTTGCTCAAGAATAGCAAATTTAAATGTACACAATTGAGGCTATTACTAAGGTATTTAAATAAAGCATTATTACTATTGCACTTACACATCTGATAGGAGTGTTCATAAATTTGTCTCCTTAGGGGTCTTATGGTTTTGCCCCCATAAAAAGTGGGCACTCCAAACATTTAGCCAAATAAATTACTCCCTTAGATTGACAATTCCCTTTAATAAAGTAAACTCTTGAGCAGATGTCATTCTGTCGGCTTCCAAAATGAATGAACATTGACCACATGACCCACATTTTATTGTACCTTTCTTATGTCTCACAATACTATACTCATCCTTTTCAAACTTTTGTTTAATATTAAGGCCAGTTTTATACACAAAGGAAGGGGTTGTTCCTTAACAACTTGTACATTTCAGGGTTACCCTTGAGAATGTACCAATTCTTCTTAAAAATATCTTTGCTCTCCTTAGCCTGTGGACCATACTCTAATATTAAAGCCCTTTCATAGTTGCCATTTTATCTTACCTTATCAGAATAAGCTAAGCCAGTCCCTAACAGAGATTTAAACCTCTTACCCCACTGGGACTGCACATACTGCCTAATGTCATTAACTAATGGAGCCAGGTAACCTCTAGCTAAAAAAACCCCAAACATTTCAGCTATAAAAGCAAGCTCATTTCCAACATCTTCAAAAATGGAAGTTATCCTAGCAGCCCTAATGAGCTGCCCTTTAACAATATCTTTTTTCTGACTAAGTGGATGACTGCCAGAAAACTATACGGAGGCATTACTATAGGTTGGCTTTCTATAAACATTTGATTTAAAGCCACTTCCTGCATTATAAATCATTGCATCTAAATACAGAATATTTTCCTTATTCATACTATGTGTAAATTTTAAAAAATATGATGTGGCTTTGTAGAAACAAATTGATTGCAGCAAGATATGAGAATCATCATTCAAAACACAATGCATAAGATGACCAGAAGCCTACAAAGAAAAAAAAAGGATGTAATATGAGATAAGAATGTATAATCTGCACTTTGGATGAGACATTAAACCAAAGCCCCATCTGCCTGAGTTGGTGGTAGATGAAACAGAGCACAAGGTATCTATCAGAAAGAGCAGGTGTGCTTTGTTAAAATAATCATACTTAGTTATATTTTATATACACTGTATACACTATATACACAACATCGTATATTTACAATGAGAAATATGCACAACATATCTTTTACAATTTTTTCAGCATACATATTATAATCATTTTCTTTTTGTTTTCTGACTCTCCACTCCAACTTCCACAACCAAAATCTTATTTTTAACACCATTGCCAAATTTTATTTTTCACTGAACATAATTTCCTTCACTCGGTGATTCCAAATAAGCAATAAAATATAAAACATTCTTTTATCAATTCTTTCTACATATTTTACTATTGTTCCTATAATATCTAAATGCAATCATGTCCATATTTAAGTTATTAACCTCTTTAAATCAATCCACATAATTCCTATCCAAGATCTTTTTACTATAACATTTTAATTCTTCTGTAGCCTAGAAAAGCACTGTTCACTATTTTCAAAGTCACCACAATACAAACAAATTCTATCTTTTTTTACTTTTATAAGGCATATTCACCTTTACTGACAAATTTTTTATACTCAGTCTCCATAAAAAATCTTGGCACTCTAGCATGTCCTTATATCTTTCTATTCTTGCATTTATAGCTCTTGATTTTTTTTCATTATTTAACTCCTTCCATAAATATATTAAAAAAAAAACTTTTCTGTGATATAATTATACCATTCCTTTCTCCTATTTTTAATTTCTTTTTCATTAATCTTCCAAAGAATAATCTTATCTTGATAATTATCCATTTCTTAATTGTAACAAACTCTCCTTCTTTGAATTATAAAGGATTAACCATTCCATTGTATACTTAAAATCTGTGTTAACAAAAAGGTTTCATTGTCTTTTAAATGTTTCATTATTCTATACATATTTAATGATGTATTATAAGCTATTGGATTTATGGGTCTATATTATAAAATTGAATGCTTAGGTTGTCAAACACCTAAATGTTGACACCTAAACAACGAAAGTTGAAAACTGTGAGTGGCCACTTCCGCGAATGTTTCCACTTGATTAGGGTCTGAAAGTTTGTTTTCCTGTCTGCTGGCCAAGTGAATTTTTCCCTGTGAAGAAATTAGCGTAGAAAGTAGCGGTTTTCAGCTTTCGTCATTTAGGTGTCGATGTTTAGGTGTTTGACAACCTAAACTTTCAATTTTATAATATAGACCCGGATTTATTACCCCCAAGCCTCTGTTTTCTTTATTGACATAGAAAACTCCCCATTTAACTAGATTTAACTTAAATACCCAAATAAAGGAAAATATTATATTATACATTTCTTTTTCCATATTCAAAGGAATACTGAAAACACCTGCTAAATAATGAATTCTAGATAGCAGAACAGAATTAATTAAATGTACTTTTTAAATGAACGTTTGAAAGACTTCCAAAATACACATGTATGTTTTGTTTCCTCTACTTTTTCTTTCCATATTGTTTCTATAATTTCTTGTTTCCCAAAACTAATTCCAAGAATTTTGATTGTTGTAATATTAAATGTAATTCCTCCAATCATCCCCTCAACACCTAATCCTTGGCTTTTTTCTTCTTTTTGTATTCAAAGATATGAGTTTTTATTATACAAGATTAGTGTATTTAAAATTTACATAAATATAAGTTTAATCTTATTATTCACAAAAGGTTTTAGGAAAAGTGTTATGTTTTTAAAGGTTCTATATTAAATTGTTATGTATTTTAAATTATGGTTTATTACATTCTTTAAGCACTTTGGAGGGGGTGGTTTGATTATGATGTAATTCATAAATATTTATTAATATTTATGAGGCTGATGTCATTGATCATGTGTTTGATGATGTTATTTAAATGGGGTAGTTAGTAATGGCACTGTCTGATGAAATTTTGGAATTGTATAAGATGAAAGCTCTCACCATTTTATTAATAAAATGGATTTTGCCTGTTTTCTCTGCTCATATTCGTTGTTTATTGGTTTCAAAAATCCTATTAGTTGAATACTCTCCTGCAACTGCTTTATCACTATAGTCATACTTAACTCATCTTTTGCAACAATAATAATAATATTGTCTGGATATATTAACAAAATAGGCATTTTTATCGCTTCATTAGAAATATAGCTCATCAGTTCCATCTCTCTATTCATGTGTGTAGATATTGCATTCATTACTAATACAAATAATGAACCACTAAATGGACAACCTTGTCTAATACCTTTCTCAAGCTGTATATCTTCACTTAACCACACATTCACCATTGCCTTAACTATAGTGTGCCTATATGCTGTAAGCAATAATTTTTATTTTTATTTTTTCTTATATTATAAACTTCAAATATATCCCATAATATGGAATGGTGAATTGAATTAAAAGCTTTATTTAAATCCCCTACCATTAATTTAGCCTGAACATTTGTATACAATATATCCCCTGCTAATTTCTTAATTATAAATAACAAATCTTGAGCCCTTCTTCCTTTTATACATATACATATTCATTTACAATTTTACCTACTTTTTCTTCCATCCTTTTTTTGTAAAATCGTCATAAAAGATTTATAGTCCATATTATTTAAAACAATTGGCCTCCAGTTCTGTAATTCACCTTTATCATCTGTTTTCCATATAACTCTAATAACATCCCTACACAATTCTTTATACACGAAACCTTTATCCAACCATTTATTTAAAATTCTTGCAAACCATTTTTTATCTAAAGTCATATTTTTAAACATTCTGTATTCTATTCAATCTGGTCCTGCTGCCAAATCTAAATTCACTACTTTTAAAACTTGTTCTAACTCTTCTATTATAATTTTTTTTCCAAATCTTCATTGTACATATCAGAAAATGTACATGCCTTCCATTCCTTACCTGTCTTTATTTTCTGCCCTTTAAGTAATGTCTTAATATACCCTTTTACTATTTCTATAATTTTCTCTTGTGTATTATATGTTGCACCTGCTGAGCCCTTCATTTCTCCCATGACACTATTATTCTCTTTAATTATCTTACTTAAAATATGGTGCAATTTCTTCTTTTTTCCATGCAGAAAATATCTTTGATTATACAGTAAATATTCTATTTTTTCTTGTTCAATTCATATAATTCCTGTTCTTATTAATAAATACATTTTCATTACTCTTCTCTAAACAGTCAGTAGTATCATCCCTTAACTTCTTATGTTTTATAATTCTATATTTATTGTTTTCTTTCTCCTATATTACATAACGCATTTTATATTTTTATTTAAAAGTTAACCACCACTTTGACCAAGCCCTGCAGAACTCTTTCATATCTACATGATCTTACCATAATTTAATTGTATCTTCTGTCCAACAGTATCCCATTTCATCTTGTTCACCCTTTTTAAACCTTTCCCTATTTTTATATATTCTGTATTTTCTTTTATTATAATCCATATTGCCCTATGGTCTAAAAAAATGTGATTAAGACACATTGTTTTAGTATTAATAAACTTTATGACAATAAAATATAATCTATGTTGACCTCTTTTCTCTCTCATATATGCCCATGCCTTTGAATTCCAGGTTCTTAACTGTTCATATTTTATAACATCCCATACTAGTTTAACATCATTTGCTTTCTTTTTATTCTGTGTTAAATTACAGTTAAACTCTTCTGCTATAATAATTTCCATATTAACTGTTACATATTGAATAATCTTTTTAAACATCTCTTCTCTCCATTTCCCTTTTTGTTATATATGTGTAAATTGAAATAATTCTAATAATATGCTTCATCCATCTTACATCAATAATCATAGTTCTACCTGTTATAAAAAGGGTAAATCTAACACTTTTTTCATATCTTTATATACGATGAGTATCCTGAACATGTGTTTCTCTCACACAATTTAAAATGATATTCTTTCCTCACCACACTTCTGTTTGATACCTTTCTTCTTGAGATAAAAATCTAATATCTTCTAAATAATGATATTGCTAGCTTGCTTTTCATACCATTCAAGAATCCCTATTCTTTTCTCTAACTTCTTTAAACTATTAATATTGAATGAGAATTTCAAAATTCTACCTTAAAGTAATATATATTTATCCTTTCTCTTTCTTTTTTCTTTTTTAAATCCTTCTGTAATTTTTTCCCTCTCCTGTACTCTTTTACCAATAGAATTTCTATTTTGCTTTACTATATTCCATTTAACATCATCACTATCTCTCAAACCTGATCCTTTTTCTTCAATTGTTATCTGTATTAAGTTCTTCCTGCATACTAACTTTTTGCACTACTTGTTCCCTATCCATTATTTCTGTTTGTATTCACACCATTTCTAACACTTTTTGCCTCTCTTTACCCTTTTGATCACGCTCTTATGCCTACAATTTCTTCCTCCATCTCTTTTCTTTTTCTTCACATTTCCCTCAAAAATCTCCCTTTTTATTACATTTATAACATCCCAGTTCGCAATTCCTTACATCATGTCCTGTTTTCCCACATGAAAAACATCATCTTTTATGACAATTATTAATTAAATGATCATTTTTACCATACAAAAACATGTTTTAGGCTGTCCCCAATATTTCACCATACCTCTGTCACCTTCTGTATTTATAATACTTAGTATATGTACAATACTTTCATTTTCAATATTCAAAAAATCGCATTGCAGTCCCATGCCTCAGTCCACAAACCTCTGTCATACACGTTAGAAATATCTAATATATTTTTATATAACTTCAGTAAATGTCCTTTTAAAGTCTCTTTTTCTTTTTCACTTCTAAATTATATGTTAATCTTTTTCTTAGTCTCTCTCTCTCTCTCTCTCTAAAAAGTTTTAACGACATGCAAATTCCATGGCATACTGTTCTTCTTCTAATATTCTTCTAAGAACTTTTCCATTATCTGTACAGTCTCAAAAATAATGTCACAAAATGTCTTTTTTTTATATGTATAAAAGCTCTTACCATGTTTGCTTTGTTTCCTAGTGGTGAAATTACCTTGTCCCATACCTTATATATGTTCAGTTCAGTGTCTTCCTTTTTCTCAATATGCAATGAAAAAGTCTCTTTTTCTTTACATTTGGTACTTCTTTTCTGTTCTTCATTCCTGTTTTCATCATCTCTGCATACGATTTTCCCTTCATGACTGCTTCTTCATTCTGTTGAATTATTTCCATTAAATCCTCTCAGGACACATTTTGCCACTCTCTATTAATTAAGTCCAAAATTAACTCATCCTGCAACCCACCCAACTGGAAGGTTGTAACAACATACTTCTGTGTCTCATCTTGATCTCTAAAGAGATTCTCTTAAAAAAATCTCCAAATTCATCACCAACTCCACTGTTTTGCTGACTCCCTTGGTATGACCCTTTTGAGAAAGCTCAATTGCTTTCTCATCTTCCTTTACAACTTTGTTTACAGGCTCACCTGCTTGCACTTTCTTGATCCTCACTTCTGTCATGGAAGCTGCCATTCCATTCTTGTCATTCAAATAATCAGATTTGTCTCACTGATACTCTCTTGAACCTCTGAGCACTCCATTTCCACACTTATTCTCTGAGCTGACTTTATGTCTGGACTGGAAGCAGGAAGTGTAACTGAGTATAGCATCCCCTGTACACAAAAGGAGTAGGGGAGGTTCCCTGATGCCTTGGCCAAATTTCCCCTAGTAGAATAAATACCACTTTGGGTCTACATTGAAAAGAGATCACTAGCCTAGTGAGACTAACCTGGTCAACAAAGAATACATAAATAAATAGATAAATAAATGATAATGATTAATAGAAATGATTAATTCTCTTTGTGGCATCCAAATCTCACCATAACCATTAAACTCTGCCTCCCTGACTTGTTTGTCCACTATTCCTGACATCCAAGGACACTAGCCAAGGAAGGTGAGAGCTGGGGACAGGGAGTCAAAAGATTTCACCAGGTTTCATAGTTCAAAATAACCCTGCTTCTTAGTAGCATGGTCTGCTGTCAGCAGCACCTCCTAAAGATGCTTGAGTATGCAGAGTACTTAACTCACAAAGATTTTACTTATTGTTTAAAGCATGTTTACCTGTGTAGAGCACTGGACCAGCTAAAGCATTTACAAGCACAGCATGGTGGAAATATAGCCAAATACACAAATGTTAAACAAAAAGTAATGCCCAACATAGTGTAAGGTATTGGTGAAATAATGCCTGCTAGTGAATGTTGTGAAGCCCAACACCACAGGATTGTATGGAGGGAAAGCTGGGGTGGTATGAGGGGTGGTTAACTAAGGGCCCCTAAAAAATTGTCCAAATTGGGCCCTGCATTTGTTAAGGCTGCCCTTAGCCGCAAAGGCAAGAGTAAAAAAATATATATCTGGGGCAATTTAGAGTAGCCAAACAAGTAATGTGTTTTAAGAGAAGCTATAGTACACAAAGAAAACCACAGTACTCAGAAATAAAACATAGTACTTAGAGAAAACTATAGTACTCAGAGAAAACTACTGTACACAGAGAAAACCAGAGTATACAGAGAAAGTCAGAGGAGAAAACTATAGTACTCAGAGAAAACCAGAGTACTCAAAGAAAATCCATACTGTCACAGGGGAAAAAAACAAACATCAAGCATACTGTGGTTAAAGGTCAGTACTGAACCTAAGATCCTGAAGCTGTAAGGGAAGGTCTTAATCACTAGGTTACTCTTCTATAGGTAGTGCAAATATGAATATTTTTATTAGTTCATATGCAATGGATGTTGCTAAGCTTAAAGTATATGCATAATCATATGACATTTTAAAAATCTTTTGGTATGGTTCATTTTAATGACAGAAGATTTACTAACTTTTTAGTGAAATTAACCTGCAGAAAACTATGTTTTTGAAAGAAAAATCTTTCATTGTGAATAAGAAAAGCAGCAACTTTCTGTGAGAGGGAAGCAGAACACTCATACCTCCAATTCCAGGGATGTACCCTCTGAAACCCCTGTCCACTTTATTGAATAAACTCCTGCATGTTCAGGAAGAATTAATTTTCTCTTTACAACAGTCTCAGATTATTAGGGAGTACTGGATCACACAAATACATTCACACAAATGTACACACACACACACACACACACACACACACACACACACACACACACACACATATATATATATATATATATATATAGAGAGAGAGAGAGAGAGAGAGGAACCTGAGCTTATATAATGGGTAACAGTTTCCCCCTGTTATTAAACCCAGTCTTTAGAAAAGATTACTGTTTTTGATAAGTCCCATCACCCAAATCAGATTTGTAGAGTTTCATTTCAGCAAGGTAACTGATTGCTAGCTGCTACAGTCATGAATGCAGGAAAACATTTTATTTATAAAACAGTTTCTTATATCAGATTACTTTTATTTTAACATTCATACCTGTATGTCTAAAAATGTGATCATGTTTGTTATTATATTCTTTGGATCTTAATAAGAGGCTCAACAAACTGCACACCTGCCTTAGATGCTGGAACATCAGAAGATTGTGGGTTCTTTTCTCACACTTCGGTGCTTGTATTCATTCTCCCCTCTTTCTGTCTCATTTATTGGACATTGGATGCTGCAGTGGTGCAGCAGTTTGCATTATCATTTCACAGCAAGAGGTTTTTCTGTTCAATTCTTGGCTGGGGTGCCTTCTGTGTGGAGGCTGCATGTCCTCCCTGCATTTATGTGGGTTTCTTCTAGGTGGTCCGATTTCCTCCCACATTACAAAGACATGCATCTAGAGCATTTCTCCCCAGACCTCAGGTGAAAATTGGCTCGTTCTAAGTTGGACTTTCCCAGTAAACAAATGTTAAATAAATAAATAAAAATATGATGATGTGTGTTTGCACTTTGCTGTCCTGGTCCTCTTTGACCTACTTACAGTCTCAGAGTTGCAGCACTTCATTGGACATGTGAGCACACATAACCTTATGAATACTTCCTTATCTTTCTTGTGACATTGATGACATAAAGTATATTAATGTGGTCCCTTTACTACATTTCCCCAGCATGCCTGATGCCTGTAAAGCGGCTTCACTAACTCACTATAACTTACGTCTGGCCACAGTGGGTTAATATATAATCTTGTGGGTAGATAAACTTGGTATAATGGTTACGTTTTTTGCCTCATAGACACAAGGTACAGTATTTGATTGTGACCTCAGTTCTTGGCTAGGCTTAAAATATCCCTTTAGGGCACTTTGGCTAATATTCACCCATGAACCTATGAACTATGCAGCCCTTTTCTTGAAATATCAGTTCTTTGCTGGTTCGAATACATGGCTAAGTAGCTACAGGTCCCATTTAACTAAATATTCAATATTCATCACTGCACCACTGTGTGGCGAATGTTTCTGAATACCCCTCCATTGTGATGCATGTCTTGCATAGAGATAAGGATAGCTTTAGTTCAGCCATCTTTTCAAACTGGATATTTAGAGAATTTTATATTTGCTCTGGTAAGCAGTACCTCTTAATCCCCCATCCCATTTTTTCGTAACTAATTCAAAGGAATGGCAGCTGGTCTTCAAATAAATTAAATTTCAAAGGCATGGTCTTCAAAATATTATTTTTTTAATAAATCATATAATTACCTTTTAAAACACCAGTCAGTGCAGGAAAGCAAATAAAAATGTATAGCATTATGTATAGTGATAGCTGTTTTAATAAAGGGTAGTAGGTCGTGCTTTTTTAAGGCAATGATGTTTAGTATAGAAGGTAAAATGATGATTGTACAGACATAGCTATAGTTTTAGATATGTTACTAAGTAAAAAATGAAAGAGATGTGGACACCTTACTGAAAATGAGCACTCGTATAAGTGCTTTTCTGAATCAGCTGATACAATCTAGAATCTGAAAGCAAATAATCATTTTGAAGGATTTTTTTTTCAAATATAAGAAAACCCAGTGTGACTTCTCCTGAAAAAGGAACCTGTGTTATAAGAAAGAATTCAGAAAGAGATCACCCATCAAGAAAAAGAAATTATTTCACAAAGTCTTAGACAAAGTATCCATGGACTAAAGTATTTTCATTAACAGACTTTTTCTCAGCACATCATATCTCTTCTGAATTAAATGACTTGGTATATATATATATATATATATATATATATATATATATATATATATATATTTTTTTTTTTTTTGGTTGGAATATTTATTCCACTAAACCTCAGTAAAGTCTTAGACAAAGAATCCATGGACTAAAGTATTTTCATTAACAGACTTTTTCTCAGCATATCATATCTCTTCTGAATTAAATGACTTGGTATATATATATATATATATTTTTGGTTGGAATATTTATTCCACTAAACCTCAGTAAAGGTTTCAGTTATAATGAAACTGGAGTTTGTCATGAATCAGTCTTATTTTACTTTTTTTTCTTTCTTTTCTTCAGATATGCATTGTATACATTGTATATACTGTATATACATATTTGCCTTTGAAAGTAAGATTTTTCTATTGTAGTTTTATTTTAAAAGTCTATGTTTTTTTGTTGGAAACATTTATTGTAACTTGTAGAAAACGTTAATAAATATTTTCAAAAAAAGGAACCTAGCTGAGATTTTCCACACTGCTGTATTGCATTTTATGTACAGAGCTTCTTTGCTTGGCAACAAGTGTCTTACTGGAAATCTTCATAACAGGCTGCACTGTTTAAATAACAAAATATAACTAAAATATCATCTGGTGACTGGTGCAAATAGCAAGTGCTAAACATTTAAACAGCTAGATTGTGTAAGGGCTGAAAAGAGAATGCTGGAAGTCCCTTTCTGGCTACCTATGGAATCTGACAAAGATTTTCAAAATTATTGTTAAGTAAACATCTCAGGTGTCATAACAGGCTGTAATGTTAAACATCAAATCTGTGTGACTTTCCAGTATTGCAGTAAGGTTAAAGATACAGACATCTAATTTGTTTCGATCTGCCCTTTCTACAGACTCTTTGGCATTACATCTTATCCCCTCCCCCAACATGCTCTTTTAATCTTGTAGGAGGTGAATCTATACAAACATAAAAAATAGAACAAAGCCATAAAACTGTAGCACCTTTTCTGATGCCCCTACACCGTCCCAGTTATCAAGGAGCCTCAGTCAACACCACTGGCAACAGTGAGGGACATACACATTGGGAGGATGACAAGTACACACAGTAAAGTAAATTTCCCTTAAGAGCACACAGAGACCACAGGCAGTCTGGGGCTGATTTCTCCCTCTTTCTCCAGATCCCCAGTAAGACTCCCCACTGGCACAGCTATACAGCCGAGATCTCAGCTGAGTGGTCAAGCCAAAACCTCCAGCACCCTCTCTGCCCAACCAGTGCTTCATGTCCATGGAAAAATAGCTGACACACACAATTTGAGATTTGATTTATATACAAACACACACACACACACACACACACACACACACACACACACACACACACACACACACACACACACACACACACACACACACACACACACACACACACACACACACACACACACACCATTGGGAAAGGCTGGCACAGATTTAGTTGCTATAACCCCTTCGGCCCAGACTATAAGGTAGTTATCACTGTCACCAACCACCCTTTATCAGCTACTATAAGGCCCTTACAAAGGGTGTCCAATCCTACTGTGTAATGTTACTATTATCAAAATGGTAGTTTTGACCAAGAGCAAGGCTATTTAGGTTGTACAGTGTCACCAAATACATATTCAAGTACATTAAGAGCTTAAATATTTTTCACAAATATCAGCCACAGAGATAGGTTTAAATATATGCAATAATAAATAACAAAAGAACAAGACAATACTTAGAAAACAAACAGTTACTTAAGAGTTCAAAATCACAGGAAATATTTTAAAACAACATTGCAGGACAGTCTCAGATAAATACAGAAAACATCTAAACTAATCTTTACTATATTCCTATCTATATCTAAAAGAGATACTATGCCCTGAATCTTACTTACAGAGAGGTAAGTACAGATGTTGCTAATTCTTGCTAGGTCCAAGAGAAAATACAAAATGCACAGTCTGTCTCTGGGTTAGCTTGGATGACATCACTTTTTGTCACCTGGCTTCAGTTCCCAGGCTAACACAAACCTAAGAATTTAACACCTGTGTGTTAAAAATACATCTCTCTCAGAAGATTGCAGATCTTGAACGTCATAAAACAATAAAACACTTACAAAACAATGCAGAAGGCACCCTAGTTCTAGACATCCTGTCTCCTTGCTGCATTGAAACTAACTTTTATAACGCAATCGTAAGACAACTTAATTTCAACTTAGTTTTTTGAAGTTTTGCAAGTTAATCTTCTGTGTTCCAGTAGGGTATGCTGTGGTTACATTTTTGAAGCTCAGTACATAACATATAGTTCTGTATAAATCATATCAATATTCACAAATGACATAGAATTATTTACAAAATTCCAGATAGCTGGGCTGGCAGTGTCAGACCTTTATTCAACAAAACTGAGCACTTTCATATTATGGTATAAACAGACTTCATAAGAATAAATTACAACTGTTTCAAAATCATTTTATATATATATATATATATATATATATATATATATATATATATATATATATTCAAGACCACATGACCAGACTGAATTTAGTAAATGATTAATTAACTCACTATAACCTATTAAGCCAGCAATACTGCCTGATTACAAAAAATAAATTCACCATGTAAAATATAGATATTAAAAACTATTGTCAAACTCAACAACACAATACAATACTAAAGAAATACATTAATCATGATATATATATATATATATATATATATATATATATATATATATATATATAATAAAACAATAAAATAATTCTGTACCCACACATAATACATACAAATATATGTGAATCTGCTTTACATCTATAAAGCAAATTCAGCTTTTAATTTCAATATACCATAAGAGGAAAGTGCTCAAATTTTGTAGAATAAAAGGTGCTACAACTTTACGGGTTTGTTCTATTTTTTTATGTTTGTTTTGTTTTCGGTTATTGAATTGCAGTTTTATTTTTTTTTTTTTAGTAGTAGGTGACTCTATAACATAGTTCCATGTTTCTATTTCAGATACAGCCCTGCAGGTTTAAATGGGTGACCTGGACACAAGCGGTTGCTGGTGAATGCCACTTCTGAACTTTGTTCCACAGTTGGGATCAAATAACTCGAGTGTCACCTGGGTTTATGGCCTGCACTTGGTAACCATCACAAAAGTCTTCTGGCAGATCATACTTAATACAGAGTCCTCATCCACCATGAACCAGACAGTAAATTGTCCTTGAGTATACTTTGATTTTTCTGGGAATTAGGTTGCACCTGTGGTCATATGATCACTACTCGGGTCTGAATACTTAAGCAAGACCTGAGTCCATGCAAAAGCACATATCTTCATAGTTAATCTATATTCATGTTCATAGGTTCATAGGTTCATAGGTAGATACTAGGCTATCTGCCCTAGGGCATTTATAAGCCTAGCCAGAGTGTATTTGTCTTCCGCCTCCCTATTAGATTAGCCTACTGTGCCTCTGTAAAGTAGGTCACAGAAGGTACCCTTTTAAGATTAGGTTACTGTGCCTCTGACTAGCATGGACACAGAAGAGATCCCAGGGGTGAATTTGCGATTTCCCATCCACGCATCCAGATTTTGCTTGAAGCGGGTCAGCAAGGGGCTATGTTTAACATGAATTGGGATTCTATTCCAGAGTGAGGGGAGCCTCTGGGAAATGAATATGTCCCTCCAGCATGTCCTATTTATTTTTGTGCTGAGGTTTAGGTCCCTGGAGCGTGTAGCTCTAAGGGACTTGGATTTTTTGAGGTGGAGCATGTCCATTAATTCTGGGTTTGACATGGCTTTGTACATCAGGCGTAGATCGCCTCTGAGTAGGCGGTAAGCAACTGAGTAGAGCTAGAATTTCTTTAGTCGAGCTGCATAGGACATCTGTTTGTAGCCCATGATCCTCTTGGTGAGGTACTTTTGGGGTCTCTCCAGTTGCTGCAGGTGTCGGGTAAGGTACATCCCAAAAGGGGCATTGTATTCAATTATGGGCCTGATGAGTGATGAGTAGAGGGTCACAATGACCTCTCTTGATCTAGATGTGAACCCTTTCGTGATAAGGTGGGCTATATAGAAGGTCTTTCTAACCACTTTGGCAACGTGATTATCAAAGGAGAGATTACTATCTACGTTGGTCCCCAAATCTCTAATTACTTCTTCCAGATTAATGGATTACCACCTATGTGGTAATTTGTGGGCACCTTGTTTTTCCCAAAGGGGATGACTATGCACTTTTTAGCATTTAGCTTGAGGCCATGGCTCTGGCACCAAGCATCCATCTCTGTGAGACCCTTTTGGAGGATGCTTGTGTCATCTGGAGATTCGATTATGGCCCCCAGTTTGCAGTCATCTGCGAACTTTGTCAGCCATAATCCCCACGTGTTAGCCTGAACCTCAGAGAAGTACATACCGAAGAAGAGAGGTCCCAAAACTGAGCCCTGTGGGATGCCACTTGTAACTGGTTTGGATTCAGACATGGCACCTGCGATTCTGACCATGTGGGTTCTATCTCTGAGCCAGTTTGCAACCCATCTTGTGATATAGGGGTTGATATTTAAGCTGGTAAGCTTATTTATGATGCCCGAGTGGGGTATTGTGTCGAAGGCTTTTATGGGGTCCAGGTAGGCTGTGTGGACTACCTTGCCCTCATCAATGGCTTTGGTAACTGTTTCAAAGAAATCAACTAGGTTTAAGAGGCAAGATCTGCCCTTAACAAAGCCGAATTGGGTAGGGTCCAGTGTCTGGAGGTTCCCACTGTCTTTGTTTATGAGTTCCATGATAATATGCTCCATAGCTTTACAGACCAGACTAGTCAGGCTTATGGGGCGATAGTTTCCGGGGTCCGTTGTGGCACCACCTTTGTGGAGTGGGACCACTGTAGCTGTACGTCATTCTTTGCGTACATATCATGTAGTAAGGCTAAGTTTGAACAGTGACTTAATGTGAGGGTTCAGTTCTTCTTGGAGCTTGTGTAAGACACAGCCTGGGACACCGTCCAGTCCCATAGATGCTGTGTTTTTTGCTTTGGAGAGGGCAGCTTTCACCTGTGCATCTGTGATGTCAGGGAGGTTACATTCAGTTTGGATAGGCATTTGCTCCTTTAGGGGGGTGGGGGGGAGAGAAGTTTGTGCTGAATCTGTCTGCCAGGATGTTGGCTATGTCTGTAGGTTCGGTATATTTTGTACCATTATGCAACAATTCAGAGCATATCTGGGAGTTTCCGCCCATGTTCCTGACATAACTAAAGAAGGCCTTGTGATTATCTTTAGTGTCTAGGGCAATTTTTCTTTTGAAACTGGCCTTTGATGATTTTATGAGGGATCGAAGTTTCTTGCTAATACTGATCAGAGATGCCTTCCCTTTTTGGGATTTTGCTCTGTCATGTAGTAGCTTCCTCCTTCTGTTGTATAGCTTATTTATGGTCGGGGTCCACCAGACCGGTCTCCTGTTTTTGAAGGAGTGAGTCTTGGTTTTATTTGGGATAGCACGATCCATGCATTCCTACAGGTGCTCATGGAATGCATTTGTAAAGATTTCTGCGGATTGGGCTGTATTATCCTTTGTCCCAGGGGCTTTGAAGGATTCCACCTTAGTCTTGAGAAGTGCAAAGTTGGTTTTTGAGAAATTCTTTACAGTGATTTCCTTGGCTGGGGGTGGGGACGGGATATGGATGTCCAGGGAAATTTGTTTATGATCTGATCTTACCAATGAGGGGTTTACCTCTGGTGTGGAACATAGAGTCCCCATGTTGGTGATGACCAGGTCCAATATGTTGTTCCCTCTTGTGGGAGTGGTAACCAGTTGTTCCATTGCGTTAGAGTTTATAAATTCAAGGAACCAATGGGCGAGGGTGTTTGGGCTTGAGTAGTTTTCCCAGTCAATGTTTGGGTAGTTGAAGTCACCCAATAACATAGTGTTTGGAGAGACCTTCATATTCTCCAGTGTTCTCAGGAATGCCAAGTGAGGTTCCTGTAATAGCGAGGGTGTTCTGTAGCAGGCTACAAACTGAAAGGCAGTTTTGCCCACTGTTAGTTGCACATGGAGGGTTTCCGATACTTCGTGCAGTGCCACTAACCTGGAGGTGTAGGTATCTTTGATGAATATAGATACTCCCCCTCCTTTTGTGCTTCGGTCCGAGTTTTGGGGCCGAAACGCATGGTATGAGTTATAACCTGGTAATGCTGGGGTGCTCTCAGGAGCCTTGAACCAGGTTTCTGTTACTGCACGGACATCGATTTTCTCCATACAGAGGAGAGCCTCGAGTGCGTGCATCGTGAGGTTTAGACTTCTGGCATTCAGTAGCATTACCTTTAGTTTTTTTATCCTTGGGTTGTCTATGGAAGTGGGTTTGTCCTTTGAGCCTTGCCTAAAAAAGACACTATGGGGGTGGCAAGAGCCTTGGTTTCAGTTATAGTGTTGAGCTTTGTTGAAAATTTGAGAATGTGTTTAAATGCAACTGCAATGAAGTTTCTATACAGTACCTATGGGTTTTCTCTGTGGGACAGAGAGAAGGATACAATGATCTAGGAAAGCCTTGATTAAGCTGCTGCACTATTAGGCAATATACCCAGCTGAACTGGTATATGCAGTTGGTTCGAATGGTCTGTAGGAGAATCTCTCTGGAGTTCTAACTGACATATCAAACTAGGTGAATACAGAATGGCATAGGACATGCTGGATGGAATCTGTCACATGACCTTGTTTTGGGCCAACTGGCAGTCCTACTGGGAGTGCTGGAATTTGTAATTATGTCTATATATGTCTTGTCTTTTTAGCTCTACATACAGCTTCCTCAACTGTCAACTAGCCAAAAGGTATGCTAAAACATCTTACACATATTTATGTAACAGGCATTTCTTTGCAAATTGTGTAACACAGGCAAGAAGCAGGCTGCAACAAGTCTGAATTATTTGGTATTCTTGGAAAAAAAAAAAAAAACAGAAGTAAGCAGCAGTCCTTCAGTATTCAGCAAAGTAAAAATGAGGGTGTTGTCAGCACACACACATGCACACACACACACACACACACACACACACACACACACACACACACACACACACACACACACACACACACACACACACACACACACACACACACACACACACACACACACACACACACACACACACACACACAGACGGACAAACACACACACACCTTTACTGCATTGCTATATGTACATTGTTTTCAAAGCTAAGACATCACATGAACTTTGGCCTTTTCATAGCCTGGATAATTACAGTTGTTTTCAATGAAAAAATGAGTCTGAGGTAGAGGACATCAGTATATTCTATGAAAATAACACTTAGTCAAGTATTCTGTGTTTACAGATAGACCTAGCCACTATAGATAGTGTGCTCTTTTTATTTTTTAAGATTATATTTATTTAAAAAAAATTCTACCTATACGTGCTCTTCCTTTCTTCCAAATTCTCCTTCCTTATTTTCCTAAGACAATGATTTATACCAGTTTTCTGATGGTAAAGAATAATTTCATGTAAAGAAAGGCACAGGTGTGCTATGCTTACAGTCCTGAGGGGTATATACAGAGTTCACTGATCCACACACTTGCTAGATGCTTCCATGGCAGTGGACTCTATGATAATGCACAGGTGACTGAACTATAGAGTCCTTAAATGAGATTGTTTAAGTTGACCTTTTACTATAACTGTGAGGTACAGTAGCATCTGCATTGATTATATTAAATAAGTTCACAAGGATACAGGGATCTTGCTTCCCCTGTAAAAAAAGTAAAATAATGTATTCATTATTTTTATTAATCAAAAGTTACCTCCAATATTTTACTTCATTCAGGACAATTTTTTGATTATATGATATTTTTGGCAAGCTGTCTGAGTCCCAAATATATACTCTACTTTTCCATAAGATGCAGACTATTCTGATAGAAAAATTGAATTTCTTTTATGGATGAAGTTATTTCTTAGTGCTACAATTATCTTGCTGCTGATTTATGATACGTACAAACCATTAACAGTATCCGTAGGTGGCTGCTCTCATTTATACTATTATACAGTTTAAGCATGCATCTATCCCTTGTGGTTATCTGAATACTGTTGCTGCCATTTGCCAAACTTCCAAGGTAAAGGCACACTGCGGGATTCAATAAACTCCATGTAGTTTTCATGCAGAGCATATACAGAGTGTTTTTGCATGCACGATACTCCTCATCACCTGTCATCACACCATGAATATTGATGCGTGTTGTGAGTAAGCAAGATTTTGTGGCTCGCACCAGTGTTGTTGTCTACAAAACCTGTAGACTGAATGTGGATTGTACCACCCACCCTTTTAGTGCAAAAATTTGAACAAACACTAAACTAATGGGGTGGGACAAAGGGACAAAAATAGGGACAGATTTATTATAGTGTTCTGATAAGTGTCGAAAGTAGGTAGAATAATAGGCCTTGTGTTAGCATGCATTTTCTGGAGGATATGAAGTACAAAACTGAAAGGTATGTCATTATGTACTGACTTCAATTTTCAGTGATTTCCCAGTAAACCACCCATATTACAAGGAACAGCCCAAAAATATGATGCAAACATCTGGATATTCAGCAAAAATCTGGACAGTCTCTCTTTCTTTTATTAATTTTCTCTCTCTTTTTTTGTGAGTCTAGTGTTTGAGCAATGTGCCGCTTGATACAAACATCTTTATCTGTGCTCGTGAAGGTTTGTGTGAAGCGCAGCAGCAAACAAACTGGAGGAATGGACCACCCAGGTTGTAGACAACACTCAGATAGCCACAAACATAAACCAGATGCATTCAATTAATAATACTGAATATCACGCAAACACAGTAAGTGGCATTGCTCTACAATTAACAGCAAGAACCTTACAATAACTGCTAATATAAGGGATATCATGTCACTAATCATGTAGCAGCAGGTGTTAAGTGTAGGTGTGGAGTGCAGATAATCCAGGGTTCTAGTACAGAATGTGCAATTTTTTTTTACTGTTATAAGATTGCAGATTATAGGAATGAAGTGCAACATGCACAACTGCTTTCTCAACCTTCTTGTGGTAATAGCTGTAAGTGTAGGAGACCAACAGACATGGTTTATTTGACTAGCATGTTTACACAAGTGCCTGTATATCAAATAATCTTAACATTGCAGTGCCTGCCACTATTGCACACCACTTAACATCATGCAAACACAGTGCCTGGTAGTGCGTACCCTCACCTACCATGTTTGCACAATGGTAAGCCATGCCCAACATTTCCAAATGTTGCAAAACCAAAATGTGCACATTCTCAGTAAGTAGAAGACATAAAATAAGTGGGGAAACATCTACATATAAAATGCAATTGATGGGAAATTCTCATTGTACATTGAGCTTGAGCTATGACAGGCATGTCAAGAGTTGCTGGTGAGGGTGTGCACTTTTGGGTACAGATGTGGGGTGTCCAGGAGTCCAAAGTGTTTGCTGGACTCCTAGTTAAGGAGCACAGGCCCTGGTTGCTGCAGCAGGACTATTCAGGCTCAGAATACAAGTCTGAAGCCTGTAATAGTATTGCCAGGGTCTGACCAGTGTTACATGCATTCCCCACAGTGGTGAGCAATGCAGACATCACTTCAATGACCTCTGGAGGAGGAAGTAGGATACCCTCACCAATTGGATCAGGGAATTTCATACAGGGGAGATCACCCAGATGTGAAGATGTGTAAGTGTCAGTTTCAGTGAGTAATTGTAAGAGTTAAAAGCTGAATATAGTCAAGACTGGTATTCATAATAATGTTCTGTTTTTTCCACAGCTGCAACAGAGTGAGCCTCAGATTTTGGGTCCCATGCAGTACATTTGTTAAGGACATGAGTAACTTGTGGCATTTATGCATCAGAGCAGTACTGTCTAAATAGTATCTTACTAATAATAACAATAATTTATATAGTAATTTAGTAGCATTAAATGTTTTGGACCACTTGGTTGGTATTTAATACAGTTATATCAAATTGAGCATGCATATCTCAACTGTAAAAGAAATTATGCATGCCTTAGTCTGTAGCACAAAGCAACAGTGCCCTATTCTCAAATAACAGTCAGCATGCATCTCTAAATGGTAAAAGGAAAGTATGCATGCAGTAGTCAGTAGGACAAAACAGTACAGTATTAGAGTATGGTCATTGGTTGTGGGTTCAAAAATCACACTTCCCATATATACAATATGGTTATGTTTTCATTATTGGAATGTAACTTCATATCTCTATACCAGTGGCGCAAATGGCCTTCTGTAAACTGTAATCAGTATAATTAGAACATGCATCTCTGCAATATATGCACACATCAAGGACTGGTGGCTCTAAGCTGTACTATAGTGCACATTTGTTATGAATTTGACAGACTTAAAAGTAATGAAGAAATATATTAGGAGTTTGTAGTGTCAAACGTAAAGGTAACAGAATAGAGTCAAATAATTGTATCAATGCTTTGTATGTCACATATGACATAAGTTACTAATGTTTTCCATTTTTTGTTCTCCCACCCCAACCATTTTCTCTCTTTTTTTTTTCTTAACTTTTTATTTTTTGTTTTTCCCACAGCACAATGGGGTAGGTTTGTCCCATGGGATCCACCTGCTCCCACTTCACCAGCTACAACACCACTGCCCAGCACATCTGGTGCACAACCTGGTAGCACCCTCTCTACTGCCCCTGCATTACCCAGCCCCTCAAGTAGTTCTGCCTCAGAGGATAGGCCTGTTGCTTCCTCTGGGAGCAGTGGCAGAGGTGGTGAGTTTATCACCTGACAGGAACTGCCAGGGATGGTGTGTAGGAATATGAGCCAGACTGTGGATTGATGCCTATGCATGATAGAGTGCCTGCTCTCCATCCTCAGAGTAGTCATAGGAAATACAGATGTGACACTACAGCTAGTGAGGGGACAGTGATGACAGTCCCCTGGGTGAGGACTAGATTGTTCCTGTCAACCATCCTGACTTGCATGGGACCTGGATTTCCCACCCACTCCCAACCATGATGTTCACCCACCTCTTGTATCCTTCACTATCCCTATCGCTTGTCTTGTTTGTCTTGTTTGTCTTCAATTGCTTCCTCTCCTTCCCAGCTTACATCACCCATAAATTTCTACATCCTTTCTCCAAACATTCCTCACTAAAAATAAGAAAAAAAGGGCACCTGTCCCACAACTGTTTTTGCCTCCAGACTAATGCATGCATACTTGTCTATTACAGTTGAGAAATGAACGCTCAATTTGATACAACTGTACAATAAACCAATAAAGGCATATTTTCTTTTAATGGTAAAATAACAGTCCTGTTTGGATGCATATGTACCACATACTTCTTGCATCCATGCCAGTCTAGTGGCATGGGTTCACACATTCAGTTCTAGATGTGTGACTGCTGCGAAAAAAACAGAACAGAATACCATTGAGCATACCAATCTTGACTATATCCAGCTTTTAACTTTTACAAGCAGTCTCTGCAAGTGATAGTTTCACATCTGTGGGATGCCCCCAGTCCTACATTATTCTATTTAATGGTCAAGGGTATCTCTCTTCCTCATCCTAAGGCCTGTGTAGGGATTCCTAGATTGTTCACCAGTGCAGAGGATACCAGTAGTACTGGTCAGAGCCTATGACAGACTATTCCATGCCTCTGCTTTGTAATGCAAGTAATGAAAGTCCCTCAGTAAAAGCTTGGGCTCATGTTCATTCACTCAGAGTCCAACAAACACTTTGGATTCCTGGATACCCCATCTTTTAACACAGATTCTCAAAGCCTCTCCAGTAATACCTGCCATACCTACCACAGATCAAGACCAATGTAGAATGATGTTTTCCCACCAATTGCAGGTATCATGCTTACTTAGAATGTGCACTTTCTGGTTTTGCAATCATTGAAAGTGTTACACGTCACTTACCCTCACACAAACATATTGTGCAAGAGTGTGCACTGTCCGGAAATGTGTTTGCACAATGGCCAATAGCATTAATTGAATGCATCCAGTGTGTGTTTGTGGCTGTCTCAGTCCTGTCTGCTACCTGGGTAGGCCATTCATCCAGTTTGTTCACTGCTGCACTACATGCAAAAGAGATAACCATAGCCAAAGCCATTTGTGCCAAGTGGTGCATTTAGCAAACAGTGCCCCCATAAAAAGTATAAAAAATGTAGAATTAGTTGAAATGAGGAAAATCAATCTATGACATACACAATAGAAAATGTTAATACACATGAGATATGACTACATAGGTCTAGATCCCAACTGTCAGTGCAGTGAACCATCAGAAAACAAAAGGGGGGACTTATCCATCTTTACCACACAAAAAGCTTTGCAGAAAATACATGACATAATTCCTCACACAACCAAGTGCAACTGAATGTACACTGGTATAAAGGAATGACCTGTTATTTGTAGAGGTATTATATTTAATATATTTGGATGCAGTGCACTTAGTGATCACACAATTTGTTATAATTATGCCTTGCAAATATACAGCTGTGTCCTACCTTTTTGTGTTTCTTGGTGATTCATCAGTTATCTGACCAGTACTCAGTGGCATGCAATGTGTAAGTCAGGCTATATAATTTACCTTAAAATGTCTGAGTATATTAACTGGGAACACTATGATATGCAGTTGCCATCAAATGAAGGGCAGGTTCAATGGCCCAAAAAAGCATAGACTGCTGTTTTGGGGGTAGGGAGCAAAGGTGGGTTCCTTTCATGGCACATGCAAAGGTATAATGTTCTTTCAAAGGGGATTGACCAAGGCTGAGCTACTGTTATGGCACAAACAAGGATAAAGAACTGTATCTATGAGCATCATAGGGATATTAGTATTAAGGAGGAAACCAATGCCCTATACAAACATACTAATAACTGTACTCAGGCAAAATTTATGTTTTTATTTTTTTTTTTGAAAAAATAGGTCTAAGGGGTGGGGCATGGGAAGTGAAACTGGAGTATAGAGAGCTTTTTTGGCAAGATAAACTAGAAGCCAATCGATTCCCTGACCTTAATGGACACATTAATATAGCCCCTGTCTTAAAATTAAGAGCTGCAAAACTGTAAGGGTGTTTGAAAGTTCCCAGCTTATAAGAACCATTACTATGTTACACTAGAGGGGGTATGAGTGAAAGTCTTAAGAAGGAAAGTGTTTTCGCACACTGTTTTTTTTTACATAATTTTTTAATTTGTATTGTAATGTATTTTAACTGTTTTATTAACATTTTGTACATGAATTTTATGATTATACTGAAAATTAAGTTAGTATATTGCACAGGGTTGTTTATGTGAAGTTTTTAAACTTTGTATGTCAACTGAGGTTAATGAAGTATTTTACTTGGTTGGTTAGAGACAACCACAGGAAGTATAAAAGGCAGAGGGGAAGTTAATGTTCTTTTAATCTGATGACGTCTAAGTGTGATGAAAATGTTTCTGTGCTTAACTGTGCATTAATTAAATAAGTTTTTTCAGTTTATTCAAGTGTTTCTGTTTGTCCAAGGACTCACTTTCCAATGGTGTATGTTTGGTGGTTACAAACAAGGATATGTTGCTCTTGTTACTCTCCTTGTTTTGCATCCTGCCTGTTTGATCATGTGAGGGTGGTGGAGCTGGAAACTACTATGTGTTTCACTACTTTCGAACTCTTGTCTGCTATGATTTCCCATTACAAATGTATGGTGCTAAACTAAGGACATGCAGTAATCATTACTTTGGTGAGGTAGCAATGCCTGACACTTTGAGGCCTGAGGCCTACTACTTGCTAATTAACACATACAAGTCAAATACCTCTCTGCTGTCACATGTTACACTAATTTCTGTACAAATGTCCCAACTTGTAGTTACATACTGTACCAAGTGATGAAATACAAGGACATGTCATAAATGCAGCAGTTGCCAAAGTGTTAATTCAGGGCTGACTGTGATGCAAGCAATACACAGCCAAAACAGGGGGAGGTAACAGCTGTGGCTCTGAGTTGAGGCTGGCAGAGGTCACAGGGTTACTGTATTGTGTTCCTGTCCACCCTGTAGCACTCCACAATATCCATGTCGTGTATGTTGTGATAAGTTAAATGTAGCCTGAAAACTCTTCTCTGTCTCAGCCTAAGCCTATTGGCAGCAGCAGCAGCATTGCCTCCAGCTTCTAATTAAGCAGCAACAGCTCCTAACATTCTGTTTGTGTAGACTTGCTATGTCTGTAGTCCGCTACTTTTGAAATCCACAGCAAAAGCCAGCATGGAGTCTACATGGCTGCTTTATAAATTGTTGAATAGCTCTAGCAGATTGGTTGATTAGCATGCAATTCAGCTGCTAATGCTATAATTAGCATCTCAGAAACCCAGCTTAAGACAGATACACTCCATTAATAATCTACTCCATTATAAAAAGGCAAATGTGTAGGTAGTCAAACTGATGGTGAGAACACTTGCTACATGTTCAGAAAAGCAAACTATTTCCAAAGCTATCTTTACAGAGGAGTGTTGAACTCCAGTAGGTATGCTCTCATTTTGTTACCTACATCATGTATATGCTGGAGTATATTAATTAATAATGTGAACTGATAGCATGGCCATGTTTGTCATGCCATTTCAGAGGTACAAATAATTGACAATACATGAAAATAGTAAGCTGTGTGATACATATGTACAAATGTTTCAGGAACAGATCCTCCGAATGGATGTTTTGCATTTCAAATGTGGTTTATTCGCAGAATGGTTCATGCATCTGTTCTTTTATGGGTGGGGGAGCAAAGAAAAGTTACTGTTTGTCACAAACTAGAATGGACTGTTAGTTTGGGAGGGAGCACAGTTACTTCTATGGCACATACAAGGATATGTTGCTCTTGCTACTTTCCTCGTTTTGCATCCTCTCTGTTGTTAGTATTTCACATCTGTAGAATGTTTTATGTTTTTCCACTGGGTACTACTGGCTGCCTACCTTAACTGTTTTATCTGGTAAGTTACTTTACGGTTATGTGATACTTATATGTATTATCATCTGTTATCTTTTATGACAGAAAATGTCATTGACGTGGAGACCCCCCCCCCCTTCAGTGAGGCAGAGAATACACTGTCAACATGGGGCTTTCCTTCTGGGAAGGGGTCAGCCCAATGCCAGAGAGGTTGGGAGTATGGCAGCAGATCACTGCCATCATAAATTCTGTGGGCAGCCTCAGCTGGATTTATGAGCAGGTGCACCACAGGGCCACTGACATGATCACCTCTGCATGGAGGCATGCAGCTGCTGCTGCCCAAATCCAGAGGTTAACCAGGGGTTGGCCTGCTGCAGGGCCACCTCTCACCCCCCAGTGAGGAATTCCTGGCAAATTTTCTACAACAGAACAACTCACAGCAGAGGGGCCCACAACATGTTACTGATGTGGGTACCGCTACTTCTCAGTCCCAGGAAGAGCTTCCAGGAATGCTTTGTTATATGACCAGTTGGATACTATTGTATAGTAAAACAATTGAAATAAACTGTCACATGTCTTTATTGGGGGGGTTTGAAGATTGGGACAGTGATATGTTCAATTTGGAGCTGTTGGCATTGTTCTTGTTGAACATACAGTTCATGCAGATATAAAGGAGTAGATGTAGATCCTCCTGTCTTACTGTTAAATATGATGATGTTGCCCTTACCTCTTGCTTACCTTATTTCAGGACTGTCAGGAATCCAGAAATGTATGTCTCCTGCAGATGGTAAGTCAAATAAATTTATTTCAGTACTGTAGATCAATTTATACAGATATCATAATGTCATTTTAGGTTGGTTGTGCATATTGCTGCACTGTCTGTAATAGTGGCAACACTGTTTGTTGTTTAGCACATATTGCATCATAGTAGTACAGGTATTAATGTATTCCTGTGTTTCTTCTTGGATCACAGGTGATCATAACAGTGGTAGTATGGGCCCTGTGCCATCTGATGCCAGTGTCTCAGACACTGATGATGATGGTAGCAAAACTGAGGCACATTCTGGAGGGTGCAGATGTTGAATCTGGCACAGAGGTTAAGATACAGCCACCCCCTTCTTTTTCCCTGGACACACTCAGTAGGCCTATGCCTACCCAGTCCACTGAATCCACAGATATAGGACAGGTGGAAGATGAGGACACAGAGCAGGGAAATGTGGCTACTGTGGCTTCAGTGCCTATTGAGTCTGGCCATTTCTAAAGTGTTGGCGAGTTGCCATGCAGAGGTGTTGATAGGGGTGCTCAGAGGAGGCCTGCTGTCCTTCCTCCATCTGGTGCAGGTGTCTCTTCCTATGTCACTCAGCATATGCACAGGGCCATCATGCAGGCACAGGCATGTTCAGAAAGGCACTCCAGACAAATGCTCAGGGTTGTGGTTGTGGCAGAGGCTGACATGCATGACAGCCTCCACAGTGTGGATCAGATGAATGACATGTTGGAACGAGGGGTGTTTGTGATAGACCGAGGGTTGTCTGTCATGGAATGACAGTGTCTGTGGTGGAACTTCTGCTGGGAGGGGAACAGCATCCTCATGGGCATAGGTCAGCCACAACATCTGCTGAAAGACAACATTACTGT
Organism: Protopterus annectens; assembly: GCF_019279795.1. Taxonomy (NCBI): domain Eukaryota; kingdom Metazoa; phylum Chordata; order Ceratodontiformes; family Protopteridae; genus Protopterus; species Protopterus annectens. The sequence goes on from NC_056747.1 coordinate 299,566,850, forward strand.
GTCCTATCATGCTCCCTTAGTGACAATACTTCCTTTGGCCCACCGGTGTGTGTACTGTCCACACCCAGACATGGCAGGCTATGATCGGGTCATGGTCCTGGTTGTTCCCATGAAGGGAGCACATCCAGCAGACATCAGACAGGCTCAGGTAGCAGCACTGCATCTGACATTGGGAGTGCAGGTGCCAGTTCTCATGGTCTGGGGTGACAACAATGAACTGCCACTTCCACCATGCACGACTCACACCTGTTTGATATGCCAAGATGTAGAGCTAGCACTGAGCTTGGCTGTGTTCATGCAGACCTTCACACACCACTTTCACATAGAGGACCCCTACAGACACATGCACAGCTTGCCTGCTTCCCTTTCTTCCTCACACACACTCGCCAACCTTTTATGTCAACCTAGTCCTGCTGCCCCCCCAGCATTGTGTGCAAGTGATGATAGCTATGACATATCCCTGTTTTCTCTCTTTTGGATTCAGGGATACAAAGGTTTTGTGTCTGATGCACAGGGTGCATAGTACATTACTGTCTAGTATATCTGCATTTGTGTTGTTGAACTGATAATTTGACCTGTCACTTATATTTGCCTTGTCAAATTATACAGTAGATAGCATCATTGTGTCAGTATTTTCTAGTGTATTCTCTTATAAGGGTTGTGAAGTCAGGAACTGCAATGTGTCTCATTACTTTATATCTTTTCTCTTTAATGTTTTCCATTACATACGTATGATGCACATCATAAGACACACCATTGCATTCAGATCTCAGGATTGTATGGCAGCACTGTAGTCAAACTCATCAGAACAGTAATATAGTATAATGATCTCTTTTGCATTAACTTCACCAGACATATGCTGCAGCTGGACAGACCACAGGGCTTTCTCATCTAGATAACACATATTCTACTAACCATGACATGCTGTATGTAGATAGATTAAAATGCACATCACTGTTATCTGCCTGGTATTACATTAAATTGTAACTGTAATTCCAAGCCTCTTACTTTTGGTTTAAGCACTTGGGCTTCAGGTCAGTTGTCTTACATTAAGAAGATTTGTAGTCTACACTCTTGTGGGAGGAGAGGGTAGCATCTGCCCTTCTGAGCTACAAATTACTGGTTGAATGCTTATTGTGCCTATTGCTCTAAGTGCCTTTGTTATGGTTTAAGCACTTGGCCTCCAAATCAGTTATTTTACATTAGGAAGGTTTGTGGTGTAGACTCTTTTGGCTGGAGAGGTTAGCTACACCCTTCTAAGCTGAGAATTGGTGGTTGAAGGCTTATTGTGTCTGTTATTTTGAAAGTGTCTTAGTTCTGGTTTAAGCACTTGGGTTCCAGACCAATCATTTCACACTACGTAGGTTTGTTGTCTACACTCTTGTTGGAATGTTGTACTGAATTGCTGCTTTATTTAAACTGTTTTTTTCTGCTGTTGTGATTGCAATTTTCTGCACTTTGAATTTCGAGCACTTCTGGATTTTATAGCATAGGCTCGATTCTGGCTTGCTAAATCTAGACTGTTTGGTATAATTTGACCACTAAATCCAGCCCTCTTACATTAAGAAAAACAACCCACGCTGGCGAGCATCAGGCATAGATAGGATATACAACAAGTGGAAAAAAGTAATGTCTAAGAACAAGGGGGAACTGACTCAGCAGAGGAAGGACACACTCCACAGCCTGAACAAGCAAATTAGCTATCTTGTAAAGTCCTCTAAAGCCAAGTATAAAGCTAAACTAGCATCCCAATATAAAGATAATTAAGAGGCATTCTTTACCCACATCAGAAATCTAAAAGGGAAGGGCCAGCTTTGTGCTGAACTAGTAGTGGATGATATCACTCATACTGACCCTGAGGACATCATCAAACTGATACCAGACAGATTTGGGGCAAACTTCACCCCACCCCGTCCCCACCAGACATACCCCAAAGCATACTTGTCACCAGTCATCTACCTGGTATCTCCAAAGAGCAGGTCATAATTGCTCTCTCCATTGCCAAAAATACAGTCTTTATGGGACTGGATGACATCTCAGGTTGCCTACTAAATGGTCTGAAACAAGTCCTAGTGGGACCAATTGGCAATCTCTTCAACCACAGTGTAACCACTGGCTTTGTCCCAGCAGTGTGGAACATAGCAGCAGTAATTCTCGTGCACAAAAGGGGTCCATCAACCAACCGTGGAAACTATAGACCCGTAAGCCTAACTAGCCTTATCTGCCAGGCAATAGAGAGAATTATCATGGACCTTATCAACAAAGACATAGGTGACCTTCAAACTCTTGACCTAACACAATTTGGCTTCATTAAAGGTACATTATGCTTATTAAACCTGGTGGATTTATTTGAGAATGTCACCAAAGCCTTGGATGAAGGCAAAACACTACATAAAGCCTATCTTTACTTGGCCAAGGCTTTTGACAAAATTCCCTACTCAGGCTTCATTGAGAAACTCACACAGCTGGGAATTAACCCATATGTCACTAGATGGGCAGAAAACTACATCATTGACAGAACACATATAGTCAAAACTGGGGATTCAACCTCTAGCAGCAGACCAGTTACCACTGGTGTACCACAGAGATGTGTGCTGGAACCCCCTTCTGTTTAGAATGTATTTCTTAGAAGTCCAGAGAAAAATAGATTGCCTGTGGCTTACTGTGTTCACCGATGACTGCAAAGTGGGTGCAATGATTGAGTCCCCCAACAATGCTGACATACTACAGAAAGGCCTTACACAGACAAATGATTGGTGCCAAAGCCACAGAGTGAAAATAAATGCAAAATAATGCATTATCATCCATTTTGGAAAAGGGGAAGTCCCTGCACATTGCAGTATTAACAGTACCCCCCTTGGCTGAAACCCTGTGTTAAGAGATTTGGGAACACAGGTTGATAACAACTTTAACTTTGATCACAAGGTGTCCACAGTGGTAATGAAGGCCTTCTATGTTGCACATCTCATAGTAAGGGCATCACATTCAGAGCTAAGGATGTTATAACTCCCATGTACTCATCCCTCATCAGACCGCTAATAGAGTACAACACTCCCTTCTGTATCTACCTTACCAGACACCTGCAGCAGCTAGAGAGACACAGAGTTTTCTCACCAAGACAATTCAGGGCCTGCAGCACATGACCTCCATGGACAGACTGAATGCCCTGCCACTGTACTCTGCATCTTATAGGCTGATGAGAGGTGACTTGTGCCTGGCCTACAGAGCAGTCTCAGACCCTGCTATAATGGAATTGCTAAAAATCCATAAGTCACATGGGACACGATTCACTCACTCCAGGGATCTTAACCTAGACTGTGACATTAACAAGACATGCTGAAGAAAGAGATATGTCTCCCAGAGTTTGCCACTCCTCTGGAACAAACTCCCAATTCACATAAAACAGAGCTCCTTGATGACCCTATTTAAGGGAAACCTAGACAACTGGATGGGGGACCATAAATTTATCGTGAGTCTGTCATCCATGTCCCTTTTGGATAAGTGCAGTTGGTGCTGATCATACACTTGTGGTGTAAATATAGACCATACAAGTTGGTCAATAAGGGAACAATGGTATAAAATGGCTATGCTTATAAAGTCCCTAGAGCCAATAGTCCTATAAAGCTAATGTGATGTCTGCCTTGTCTCCAGGCCAGTTTCTGATCCTGCCCTGGTAGGATGGCTGCATATGCAATAGTGTGATATAGCTGATTACATCAGTATTGTCTGTTAATCATATGGTAATAACAATGTCCCCCCATGCTGGTGTAAAAGTCTCTCTGTAATATCAAGTAACAGCTCACGTGCACACACACACACACACACACACACACACACACACACACACACACACACACACACACACACACACACACACACACACACACACACACACACACACACACACACACACACACACACACACACACACTCACACACAATTGACTGCAGTGAGAAAAGAACCCCTACCTGTCTAAGTACACAGACTACAGAACACAGTACTCTACACAAGTCTGACTTTTACATGTTTGCAGATCAACTTATAGTGGGTGATATCAGCAGTGCATGTTGGAGAGAAGGTGGGAGACCTGCCTGAGATAGATGTGTAGGCAGGTGCAGGTCTCAAAATACTGGCAAGCCATGCCATTGGAGAATTGTAGGATATCATGTCTACTCTGTTGAGTAGAGACACACACCCACACACAGTTGACTGCAGTGAGAACAGAACCCCTACCTATCTAAGTTCACAGACTATAGAACAAAGTACTCTACTCAAGCTTCATGGCACAAGTCGACTTTTACATGTCTGCAGGTCAACTTATAGTGGATGACATCAGCAGTGCATGTTGGAAAGAAGAAGGTGGGAGGCCTGCCTGAATGGATGTGTAGGCAGGTGCAAGTATCAAAATACTGCCAATTTTTGGGATTGGGGCAGCAACTGCAGGGTACAGAGTTGCTCTTCTGGTTGGATGAATACACACACACACACACACACACACACACACACACACACACACACACACACACACACACACACACATATACACAGTTCACTGCAGTGAGAACAGAACCCTTACCCAAGTATACAGACTACAGAACCCAGTACTTTAAGCAAGTTCCACTGCACAAGTCTGAATTTTAATGGCTGCAGGTTAACTTATGATAGATGACATTGCAGGCCATATGGGGACAACAGGTTAGGAGGCCTGCACATACACATAGATTCATAGGTTCATATGCGGCCAGTAGCCTAACTGTAGAGTGTGTCCTAGATGTGTAGAAGTCTAGCAGTGTAGAAAATCAAGTACCCTTATTGAGCATAGTTCATAGGTTCATAGGTTGGTATTAGGCTATTGGCCCTAGGACCTATACAAGCCTAGCCATAACAATTCCCTGGCTATTTCTTCCCACACTATTTACTTCCCTGGACCCCTGTCTAGCAGGGTGATGGACGTGATCCCCGGGGTGAATTTCCCTTCTCCCATCCAATTGTTAAGGTTCCTTTTGAAGAGGGCCAAAGAGGCACTCTGCTTGACATGTATGGGCAGTCTGTTACAGAGTCTGGGGAGTCTCTGAGTCAGGAACCTATCCCTCCAGCATGTTTTGTTTATTGTGATGACAAGGTTTAGATCTCTGGAGAATGTGGCTCTGAGGGATTTGGATTTCTTTAAGTGTAGCATGTCCAACAGCTCTGGGTTTGACATGGCCTTGTAGGTTAAGCAGAGATTGCCTCTGAGTAGACGATATGCGACAGAGTATAGCAGGAGTTTTTTAAGGTGGCCAGCATAGGGCATCTGCTTTAGGCCTGTAATTATTTTAGTGAGGCATTTCTGCGGCCTTTCCAGTTGTTGCAGATGTCTTGAGAGGTACATACCAAACAGGGCATTGCATTCTATAATGGGTCTAATGAGGAATGAGTACAGTGGGACAATGACCTCCTTTTTTCTGGATGAAAAGCCCTTAGTGATGAGGTGTGCCACATAGAAGGATTGCCTGACTGTTGTGGTGATGTGGTTATCAAAGGTGAGACCACTGTCCACCTGTGTCCCTAAGTCTCTTATCACTACTTTCAGTGTTTAGTGTACTGCCACCTATGTGGTAATTCATGGGTACATGTTTTTTCCCAACGGGGATAACTATACATTTCTTGGCACTGAGCTTGAGCCCATGGCTCTGGCACCAAGCATCTGTTTCTGTAAGGCCCTTTTGTAGACTATCCACATCATTTGGGGATTCAATAATGGCTCCCAGTTTGCAGTCATCTGTGAACTTTGTTAGCTAGAGTCCTTTAGTGTTGGCCTGTACTTTAGAGAAGTAGATGCCAAACAAGAGCGGTCCCAGGACTGAACCCTGAGGTACTCCACTTGCACATGTCTGGAGCTGGATTTGAAGTTGGCTACTTTTACAGTGTGGGTTCTGTCAGTGAGCCAGTTGGCAACCGATCGAGTGACTTAAGGATTAATGCCCAGCTTAGTAAGTTTATCTATGATTCCAGAGTGGGGGATGGTGTCAATGGCTTTGGCAAGGTCCAGATAGGCTGTGTAGACCACCTTACCCACGTTGAATGTTTGTGTTTAGCAGATCAAGGTTGTCAGCACCACAGACTGGCACTGTCCATGAGAAAACACATGACATTATATATTACACTTTGTAGTGTGATTGATATATGTGTGTATAAAATACTGAGCCCCCAGGGTTGTACTGCTTGGTTGGGGGGACAACACATGTATGTGTTGTGAATACATGAAGTATACTTAGAATGTGACCTGAATTTGCAATGTTTCCACGTGTAGTTTTATGTCATACAAAGGAGAGGGACAATAAACACTAATAAGAAGCATCATATATATGCAGCTGCATAGCGCAGTGAGCAGCTGATTTGCGCACTGGTTACCAAAGTGTATACTCAAGCAAGTTATGCCTGTTTGCGCATTGGTAGGTGGTCTGCAAATGCAAGCTGCATTGGTAACATCAACAAAAATAATACTATATCACATATAGTGTATTCAAACCCAGGACCATGTGTATCACAGTCCTACATTTATACCTGTTACCACAAGAATGTTGTGGAAACAGTTGTCTATGCTGCACTTCATTGCTGTAAACTGCAATGTCACAACAGTATCATCTGTACTGCAGGCAGGTATTTTACAATGGCCAAGAGCATTAATTGAATGTATCTGGTTACTATTTTTGGTCTTCTGCTTTGTAGGTGGTCCCTTGTGCTTCGCACAAACCAGATAAACACAGCCATTACTCACTTACGCTATTTGTTCTATGCAGCGCATCCCACAAAAAGTGCAATGAAAAATGAAAGGAATAAGAAAGCAAACCTTAGTAATGGACACATATAACTAAACTAAGTGTGTGCTGTCACATGTTAAATACTTTTTATACAAATCCACCACTATTTACGTCATTACTGCACTAAGTTAAGATACACAAGGATATGCTATAATATTATTACAGAATACATTCCAGGTTCAGGACTTACTTTGAAAATGCAGCAGTTAAAATTTTCAGGCCTAGAATTTCCTTGTGTCTACTCCCATGATATTGAAGTATGTTTATGCTGTAATTGGCACCTATGAAAAACATCTGCTACTTTACTGAATATATGAGCTCTGTTGGTGACCATTAGTGCACTGTGTGCACCTACACTCTGCTGCATGCACCTGAATTAAGGTGAACACAGCAGAGGTTATTCCTTTTGTCCATGCCTGTGATATTGCACAAACATGCAGCTCAAAAGTAGAGGGAAGGTTGCAGACTCTGTAGCAGAAACCAGGACCTTCTATACTCTAGCCCTAGACATGCACTTGCTGTCACAGGAATAGTTATGTGACAATCATTGAGAAACCTGCCATTCATTCTCCATTTCCATGGTTGGACTAAGCACAGCATCACACAAACAAGGACAAAAACTATAAAATAAATTTTAACTTAATATGGTCAGATATGATGCATTTTAATAAACAATAAAAAGTATAACACAGAACTTGTGAATTGTGCATTGCTTACATGCACTTTTATACTTCACAGACCTACATGTACACCTCTGTAAGTGTAACTTGACACACACCCTGGATGTCATCAGTCACTGTTGTCATGCATTCAACACGAGCACAGTGGAAGTGCTTACATGAAGTTAACAGGTCTATATTACTTCACTGAATGGCTATTCAGTGAATAGCCATTCATCAAACATCTAAATAACAAAGCCGTTCTTCACTGAATGGCAAATTTTAACTAGGGCAAACCAGCAGTTGGCCACCATCTGGAATTTGCCTTTCTCCCCACTCTAGTGTGATGTCGAAGTTGGTATATTTAGTTAGGGAAGGTGTGGGGGTGCAGCCCCCACATTGGGGGTGCATGGGGGGCATAACCCCCCCCACCTTGGCAGGTTTTAAATTTTATTTTATTTTCTGGTCGCTTGGTTGGTCAACTGCTTGTTTGCCCTACTTAAAGTGTGCCTTTTAATGAAGAGCAGCTTCGCTAAATAGAGGTTCGATGAATGGCTATTTGTTGAATAGCATTTCAATGAAGTGATATAGACCCAAAGTGAACATCCCTATATGGTTACAACTTTTCAGGATTTTGACCTTATTTGCAGGGAAACTGAAGGGGACCCACAGTCAAGGGAGGGTATTACTGAGGTATATATCTGCACAGAGGAATGCAGGTTTTGGATTCTATGTTTCATGGGGTTTAGACTTTTAGCTGTCTACTTTAGTTAAGAGAACATTGTTCATTTGGGAGTGAGGTACAAAGCTGCATTTATGTCATGGCACTTAATGAGGAATTGTTACTACTGCTAATATACTTTTCCCAGCATTCAACATATCTAATAATGTCATAATGTATGTGAGGTTACATGTTAGTGTCTGCTCTGAACAAATGTACTGACATTTACTTGTGTTCTTGCTTCCGTGCAGACTCCTTTGCGTGGTTGTATTCGGAAAACTTTCAAATACATGGTCAACACAAGAAAGTAGTCTACTTCATGGGTCTATATTATAAACTCGAACGCTTACCTTATCGAATCCCTAAACGTCGACCCCTCCTCATCGAACCGCATAAACACAGAATGCCCTAAACCGCGAACTTCAAAACGTCGAACTATCATACTTGTCCCACCGCACCGCCCGCTACATACTACCTACACAAACAAACTAAATACACCACATACATACACTAACCAAAACCCTACTTCTAATCCTAAACTAAACCCTACTTCTAACCCTACACTAAATCTTACATATACCACCATGTATGCACTTAACTTCACCCGCACCCTAACCCTAAGGTCCGTAACTATCACACACTTACCTTAAAAAGCTAAACACAAACAAATTAAATAATCCACACACATACACTTAACAAAACCCTACACTAAATCTAACATACATTACCATCTAAGCACTTACCTTAACCCGCACCCTAACCCTAAGATCCGTAACTATCGCACACTTACCTTATGGAGCTATATCGCAGAAGGCCAACCATGACAATTCGACATTTCCGGTTTCGCTCTTCTAGACGTTCGATGTTTCCACCTTTTAATAAGGATGTGTCGATGTTTAGGGATTCAATAACGTAAGTGTTCGGGTTTGTAATATAGACCGTACTTTACAGCTTGTTGAATTACTCCACTGTGTTGATTTCATTCATTAGCATACAATTCAGTTACTAATGCTGTAACTCACATGCCACAGAAGTTTCCATGTTTGCGGGTGAGTGAGCGCCACTACGTGGAGTTTACTGAATCTGAAACTTTTCACAGCTGGTCAAAAGTATCATGCAGCCTTTATTAAATGCCCCCCAGAGTCTCTGCCAATACTTCCTCCCTGTTTCTCCTGTTAGAGAACTTTGTTGCTATTTTTGGTCAATACCTCCATGATGGGTATGAATACATGGCAAGCTCTGACAAATGTTCTTTTGAAGTACTCAACCAGATGATATACTGCTTACTGGTGGCAAAATAATTAATGAGTGAACATAAGAATCCTATATCATTGAATATCAGGTACTCAAACTCAGGTGATTGAAAAGTCAGTGTAGTAAACCACCATAATAACAAACAAAATCTTTGTAATACGTATGTTAAAAGTATTTAAGCCATACTATATTTTAGTAGGAATATAAAACCTCTTAGAATATTTTATAAAAGTTTACATATTTTAATTTTAAGTACACCACATGTACTTTCAGAATGTTACTTTA
>NC_056747.1:299581572-299584072 GCF_019279795.1 Protopterus annectens
CTTTTTTCAAGAATGTAGTGTTACATTATTGGTCTCACTGAGTTGCTGTATAAGCAGTTTCCACCATCTCTTAAAATATGTACAAATTCTGCCTATTATGAAGGAATGTGAAATAAGTTTAGGGTCAACTTTCTCTAGAATTAAGTTGAATGAAAGCAAGTTAAGCAGTACTTTTGTGCTGTGAACAAATGCTGCTCTAGAATTTTTCCAGTAGTGATGCTGAATAATACCATTTTCAAGGGATGTAACGTGGTAGCATGATTTTGAACCTGGACAGTAATGAAAGTCTGTTGCAAGACTTCCTCTAGGTCAAACTTTGAACATCTAAAATTGATCAGCAATTGGTCATGTATGAATTCTCCATCTCTCATATCAAGTGATGACATTGTCACTAATAAAAGGTACTACCATGCTACAGAAAAGTAAATCACATCAGAATGAAAGATTCAATTCTTGTTACCATTCACTCATCATGTTAATACATTATACAAAAAGAACATCGTACCCATCAAATAGCATATGATTTAAGTTTTAAGATACTAGCTATTGATGATGATTCATTAGGTCCTGGGCATATAAATAAAAATCTGTATGATATGCTGTACTAGGGTACCTCAGTCCTCTCAGGCAAAAGGAGTACTTTGGATTAGATCTGGGAGGATCAGGAGTGACTCCTAGCTCCAAGATCAAGGACAGGCAACAGAGGCAGGAGATGGTCTCCTTAGTTGAGGCCAAAAAAAAATTAAAGGAAAAAATATGAACTTTTTTGTAGCTTGTCAAGATTTCCAGTTTCAGTCTTGGATTCTCTTAGTGGATGGAAATAAACAGTCTTTTGTTTATTTATTTTTAATTGTAGATCTTTCACTTTAGTTCTGGAGTCTATCAAATCCTGATGAAACTTAAAATCATGCTACGCATATTTAATTCTATGCATTTCCTTTATCTTGGTTTAGTTTCACTTTTGGTTTAGTTAATTCTGACTCTTTTAATCCTAATAACCCACAAGGTTAGTCAATACATAGATTTTTTTTCTTTTCAAAACAGGTTTATTGTTTTAACATATAAGAGAAATATCATAACAATTTTATACAAGTAATTAAAAATAGGTATTATTATAATATTCAACAAAACAACTAAAGTATTTACAAAGACATCCACTACAATCAGATCAATTAATTAAACTAAAATACCATGCTATTGAAATTAAATTTTTTTTAACAAATTTTGTAAATTATCCCATACAATAAAATAAGATGTTTTTCTATTTGTTCTAGTCCTAGTTGTGTTTATTTCCATATGGCACACTATATTCATAACATTTTTAAATTCATTGAACGAAGGAGGTGTATCTGAAATCCAATTTCTAGTTATTATTTTCCTAGCCACTGCTAGAATAGACCATAACAAGGGAAGCTTAACCTTTTTAACACTTTGAGGTATAGGTGTGTTGAATAATATAAGAGATTTAGAAATAATGAAATTATCTGTAAAAGAGCCTGCAAAAATTCATTAATTGACTTCTAGTATTCTTTCAATTTTATACAGTCATAAAACATATGAGCCCAGTCAGCATTAATTTCTACATTACATCTCTTACATAGATTATCTTTATTATTTATTTTATTCATCATCAAAGGTGTATAAAAAGATCTATGTAAAAATTTCCATGTATAAAGTCTCCAGACAATGGAAGACGTAGTTCTATAAGCAGATTCCAATATATATTGTTTATCTTGTTGATTTGGTGGGTCCCCATTAATAGAAGTGGAATAATTCCAGTATGAATCTACACTGTAAAAAGTTTCTTGTCTGATAACTTTATGTATGTATGAAAGTTTACCTTTATCAGAAACTTTATGTTGTAAATTTAATATCAAGTAATCAATCAGTGTTGGAATAGATTCTTTAACAGTTATAGACATTAAATCTATTTTATTAATGAGATGTTGTCTAAAGGTCTGAACCTCTAACCAGCAAGTTTCTCTTAGATCAAATTCTTGTTTTAAGAAATCTAGATTTTTAACTTTATTATCAGATATCAACTGATACCAGTACTTTAGATCATTATCTATAGCTAAATGAGTTCCTTCAGAAGTACATGACAAAAGCATACCCTGAGTATACATTATAGGAAATACAATAAAATTCCATTCCCTATACTTAGGGTGCATGAATATAAAGTTACGATAACTAATAATAATATTTAATGGGTAACAAACCATATGTTTAGGTGTAATAGGTGAAGTACAAAATTCCTTTAGTAACCATAACATGGAGTTATTTACAATCATATTTTTATGTGTTAAGGAGATTTTCATGAAGTGTATACTAATTAGCTCCCAATAATCTTTCCATTTTGTGACATATGACTGATCTATTAATAAAGTAATAACTTTTACAATAGAAGAGATAGTATATAAATTAAAGTCTGGAAAAGAAATACCCCTTGAGACCAGCTATTAGTATGTTTCTTTAATGCAATCCTAGGTCTATTAGGTGC